>NW_004524585.1:27357124-27361811 GCF_000260255.1 Octodon degus | reverse complement strand
GAAGAACAAGAAGAACAAGAACAAGAACAAGAACAAGAACAAGAACAAGAACAAGAACAAGAACAAGAACAAGAACAAGAACAAGAACAAGAAGAAGAACAAGAAGAAGACTCTGTTGTTACTAGGAGAAACATGAAGAGAAGGGTGGCACTGAAGGCTTGGACTCTTAAACTTGGAAGATCAGTCTTCCAATCTGTTATGCTACTCTCTGCACATGATTTTGGAGTGTAAGTCTTAGGGGTTTTTTTCCATGTAGAATTAAACCTGCCCCTTAGCGCTGTGCCTTGATCTTGTGAGCTAATCTACAGACATCGTGGGCATAGCAGTGCACACAATAAAACAGCACTAGACAACATGTGATTGTATGAAGCTGGGTTTAAAAGGAGTATGGGAGCCCCTTATGAAACAAACAAAATATTGAATAATGTTAAAGGATCAGAATATTTGTTGCCTAAACTAATGTTAGCTATTATCTATTATTATGCAGGAAAGTAGAAGTCTGTATTACAAACTTTGAATACTGGTAGTGATAAGCATTATGTGGGTTATGCTTGCTGTGTTTCAATAACTCTTACCTAGCAATCTAGCAAAGCAGAGGGAGGTCTTAGGACTTCTGTACCTATCAGAGGTACTAGCATTGACTTAGAGGCTCCCAAAATTAGACTTATATCAAAAGTAACAGTGGCTTGAAAGACCTTCAGATTTGTATGCGTATTAGAAAGATGGTAGTCTAGTGGGTGCCTGAGTTCTGGAGGGCCCCACAGAGTAAATACAAATATTATCATTCATTTTAAAAACTTGTTAGTGTTATGGTGCAGTATGATAGGCAGTCTGTGGCCTGTGAACTTCAACTGGGCTCAATCACATAACTACTGTAAGTGGAATACTGTGAATATGTTAAACTGGCTTTGTAATTAAAAGCTGAAGTTCAAATTCATCCTCCATCAATACTGGTCTTAAGCAAGTTATTTTATCTTCATCTTTCCATTACTCAATTCATAAATGTCTCTTAGCAACCCTAAAAATATTTTTTGAGAATTATACAGCCTAACAATAGGCTAGTTCCTTGTGTACTAGATGTACAACAAAATTATAAATGCAAAAGCTATCTATTCAAACACATTTAATACTTTTGTTTTATTTTAAGTAAAACAGTTCACAAGACATCCTAAGTCATCTAGGAAATCCAGAGGCTCAGATGTGGTTTTTGAGTTCATGAAGGCATGATTGATTGAATCCACTATGCTAGGCATTGCTTCAGACACTATAGAAAAAGCAGTTTTTAAAAAGTTAATTAACAATCTACTTCTTCTAATGGGGGAAGGTAGGAAAAAAACAAATAAAGAGATAAATACATAGATTCATAAATTAATGTGTGATATTTTATGATAAGTGGTAAAAACACAAATAAAGCAGATAAGAGTGACAGAGAGTATAGAGGTAATAGCAAATTTTAAATAGAGTGACCAAGGTAGGTCATAATGGAGAATAACATTAAAGATTCAAAGGTAGTGAGAACAAGATGACAAATGTTCTGGGTATAGGAACAAGGTCATTTAAATATTCTTGGCAATGGTGTGTCTGGTATATATGAAGGAATAGCTAAAATGTTAACATAATAAAATTGTTAATTTCACAGATATCAAACTATTTGGAAAGTTAGTTACAAAGAAAAAACACTGAGACTTCTTTGAATTACAAGAAAAAAATACTTTTGGAGAATTAATGCCAACTATTAATTAGTCCTTGATTCTCATGTTTAAAGCAAATTTGCTTGTTTAAAGCATAAGGACATTTATAAATGGATATATATATATATTTATATATATTATATATATAATTTTATGATTAAGCCAGACTATAGAAGAGAATTGAAAAACAATATAGCTATAATAAATTTTATATTAAATATAGACCTGATAATTTATCAATCCAAAGAAGATAAAGACAAAATTAAGGATAACACATGTTCATTACCAATCTGTTGTTTATAGGCTAATAACACTTTCAAGCATTTGATTACATGCCAATTCCTAAGCTTAGTGATTTTGTTTAATGTCACACTTACATATTATTACAAATGCTATTATAGATCTTTGCTATATATCATAATACTGATAAATAACTACATGTATGTGTGTTTTTGAGCATATTATATACAAACCCATATACTATTTTAGTGTATTATAAATATATGTGAATGTGCTAGTAAACATAATATCTAGCCTAGGATAGTAACTCTATCATTTTGTGTACAAGACACTATTCAATTTGTTTTAAGTCTGTAAATCATTTATTTCACACAGTAGCCCCATAAATTCTTGTCTTTACACACTTTAGAAAAGGGAAAAGTGAAGGCCAGGGAGGGCATATATTTTTTCCAAGATTATTTAGCTATAAGTGGTAGAAATAGAATTTGGCTCTAGCAAGGTTAAATAAAAACTCAGTTTGTTGTGAATCTGGATACATCTGGTAATTATTCCTAAAGGAAGTGGAGTGCTGCACCGTGATCAAAGCCAAATTAAGAAAGATATAGGGCAGGTGCACAGACCTGTGAAAAATACACAAAATCAAGCTCCACTGTACAAAGTAATTGAGGTATTTGGCCCAGGCCTAGACGCTAGAGCTTACAAGCATTGGAGACTGTGAAATGTGATTCTCAGAACGAAGAGCTAATATACTGCTAGGAGGTAATATACTGCTAACTAGTGGGCTGGATACAACAGTTGTAAATCTGATAATACTAAAGATAAATTAAATGGTTTTAATTTGTATAAGTTATTCATAATTGCATATAAGATAATGTTTGAGCTAAAAATTTTGGACACAGAATTTTGATCTTTATTTTCATCTTGTTGACAGAGTAGAGGTAAATTTTGTTTTATTTTGGTTTTGTCCATTGTATGATGATTGCTTTATTTAAAAAAATACAGTGATGTTATCTTTTACTAGAACATGCTGAACAATGTTTTCAAGATTTTTACACTGTATTGAAAATACACAAAATGGTTATACTCACAGGCTTTGCTTTAAGAATATTTTCCCTGTTTTTGAAATTTTTATTTGCTGCATTCTACATTTATTTTGATCAATAGTGTGATACTTTATTTTTCCTCATAAAAATGTGTCCAACTAAAAGAGTTAAAGCTTGTGTATAAATTATTCCCTACTTGTAGGTTGACTAGCTACATAACAAATGGCTGATGACGAATTTTAAAAAGTCAAATTTTTTTTAATCAAAATAAGAATAGAATGATGCACAATAGTTCTCTCAAAATAGAATTGCTAGCGCCTGGAGCGCATGTAAAAAGGCGGACACTGAGCCTCGCTTATATTATTTAAAAGCTTCATTCAGCTGCCCCAGACTTTGGGAGGAAATGCCAGGCACAGCAGTATGTGGCTGCACCAGGGCTCCTCCCTCCACCAGCACACCAGTGACAGCTGTATCAGGTCCTCCCACAGCTGGGCCGGGGAGATAGCTCTGCGGCATAAGCATTTGCCTGATAAGTATAAAGTGCTGAGTTCGATCCCAGTACCAAAAAAAGGAAAAGGAAAAGCCTAAGCCCCAGTACATTTAGGCAATTTAATGTATTTTAAAAATTCACACATTTATAGGAAAGATGATTACCTCTTGTGTTGGAGAAACACCATAAGATTGTTCACGTCCAGCTTCTTTGCCTGTGACAAGTTTATTTTTCATAATAGTCCTCTTTTCAGGGATAATTCCAATCATATATCTATAGTACAATAGAATCAAACTAAGTAAGCCCCTCATGGCTGTAACTCATCTTGAAAATTATATTGCTACAAAGGATGGGATTCAGCCTAAATTTAAGCCAGAAAGAGAACCATGGAAGAAAACTGCTCATTGGAAGCCCTTTTGAAACATAACAAAATTTTAAAGTAAGTGCTATGAATTTATATTTAAACCCTCAAATGGGCTAGTTATATTTTTTCTTTATTTGATGTTAGTTCATGAGGAGGTTTTAGCTTACTAATTAACCATCATCTCTTTCAAGCTTTTTAATTAGCACTGGTAATATTTTTTGCTACTTATACTATTTTGCTTAGTATAAATTATTAGGGCTCTAAAACAAAATTAGCATTTAATTGTTTGGCTGTTCAGGGTTTTATTGTCTTACATTGTCAACAGCTACATAAGGCACATTTTATTCATTTTTTCTGCTTGTGAAAGGACTTTGCTGTAACATGAGAGTCTCACTCCTTTTTATGGTAGGAGGAAGGCTTCCTCAATACTGCACACCTGTCCACCTTTTCATTAATGCAGATGCATCCATTATGGATATTTATTAAACATTATGAAATCTAGTAAAATTTATAGTTGAGTTGTGCTTTTAATAAAACTTTTGTAAAGTTCTATTGTGTCTTGCAGCAGAATTTTACCTAAAGATTACAATTTTCCTTTGTTTTTACTTCATCAAAATGTGTTCTCTATTTTTTTTACTCATGGTTTGCTTTTTTTGCCCTTTTTAAAATTTTTTTTTATTATTTTATTTGTGTGTGTGTGTGTGTGTGTGTGTGTGTGTGTGTGTGTGTGTATGTCCAGCTCAGCCCACCAGGGGGCGGGGCTGGCTGGCATGTGGTGCTGGAGGATTGAACCGCGGTCCCTGTGCTTTGCTAAGCTTGTTCTAAGTAGGTGCTTTAGACCACTGAGCCATCTCACCAG
>NW_004524585.1:27353969-27356814 GCF_000260255.1 Octodon degus | reverse complement strand
GAAGCGCTTATTCCACTGCACCATCTCCCCAGCCCCCTCAGTATTATATTATAAATAGGCTGTCAGCATTCTGAATAAAGAACACTTGACAATATAACTTCTGAATTCTGGAGCTCTTTTCAAGTCTTACATACCTATAGAGGAGTGTGCTGATTATATCATATGCAAGCTATGACTGAAAAAAATAAAAGATTATTTAAAATTCCAATCAAACCATAGAAATGGCTCTACATATAATTTGATGGTTCTTGTTCCATTTGAATGTGGAAGGAGCGTAGGTACACAGAGACATTATGAGGTCAGATGAACAGCCTTCGAGTGATTTGTTGAGAACTATGTACAGTATACTAGGTTGGATGGTGCTCGTAAAATTTCATACCCACCTAGCACATGTAATGGTGAACACATCGTGTGAACTTTTTTCAAACAGTGTTTTTGCATATGCAGTCAAGTTAAGATTTCATTGGGCTTAGATGAACCTCAAATCCAGCATGACTTGTGTTCTCATAAAAAGAAGGAGATACAGACAGAAATATACAAAGAAGCTGGCCACAGAGCTGACAAGACAGCTCAGTGGACTAAGTGATTGCTTTGGCAAGCGCAGAGACCAGGCTTTGATCCCCAGTCCTGCATGCTGCACCAGCCCTTCCCAGGGCACGCTGAACAGACAACCAACAGTCCAGGTATGGTGGCGCATGCCTACAATCCCAGCATTGGGGAGGCTGAATACAGGAGGATCGCCACGAGTCCGACCTGCTTAGTGAGACCCTGTACCAAATACACAAATGAAAAAAAGAAAAGAAGTTGGCCAGGTGAAGGTGAGTGTATGGATGGAAGGGATACTTCTGCAAGCCATATAATGCCATACATTGCTGACAATATCAGAGCTGGAGTCTGTAAGGAAGGTTCTACCCTGAAGACTTCAAACAGCATGGTCTCGCTAACACACTGATATCAGACTTTGAGCCTTACAAAGTGTTAAAGAAAACATTTCTGTCTTCCAACTATGAAATTTGTAGTACTTTGCTGGGATTGCCCTAGGAGACACATAGGTGATGTGCATTGACTAATAAAGTACTATTGTTTTAGATCAGTTGGATTAACATGATATATATATATATATATATATATATATATATAATGTTCTGTAAAATTATTACGTGTTTGCAATTTCAAAAAGAGAGATATGGACTCAACAAAAACTTCAGTGTTGCCAGTGATCAACACTAGTGGTTATCCAGCCACCTTTCATTTGCTTTTCACATATTCCCTTGAATATGATTAGATGAGCGTCTGAGTTCTGCAGTAATGCTGTCATGTAATACAAGACTTGGAAAAAACTGAACCAGATTTCTGACACTGTTGAGTTGCTAATCAAACATAAATACTCTTCTGTGAAAAACGTTATTATAGAAGACCTCACTGAACCTTGTTATTTCTTTTTTTATATATAAAATACCTTAATTTTTTTCCAAATCAAATTGGTAGGAGAGTTTCAATAATTAACACATTGCATACTGTCTTCCTAGTGGTTATTTGTTGTATAATATGCAGACATGATGTCCTATTTACAAACACTATTAGAACAAATCCCTCTATTTATTGAATTAAGATAATGTAGCTATATATCTACCCTAACCATTTTGAATACACAGATACAAAATGCACATTCATCTGTATCCCTTTTTTGTTAAGTTCCATCATTTAAATGTTATAGGTGTGTGAACTCAGCAAAATATTCCAAAATAGTCCAATAGTTCATAATAGTATTGGGTCTTCTGCTTGACTGGCAATGTCAGAAGTTGTTGATCTGAATCTCCTACAGCTCGACATAACAACATGGCTTTACTTCTTATACTTCACTTCTATACTTTTCTGCTGGATGGTTAAGACCAAACTAAAGCAAGACCTATGTACCAAGATTTGTAGCTTTTGGATCTGATAAGGTCAGTCAAATCCCCTCAGGATTTATCCTGAAACCCTGTATCTCAGATTGTAGATCCTTTGTCAGTGTCAGCCATGTGGATGAGTCATGGCCATTGCTTGGCCAATTTACTCTCTGTGAAAGCCTGAGAAAATGTTTGAACCTTGTTATTTTAGTGATAGTGAGTTGGATTTTCTGACAGAGTTCTGATATTTTAATAAATACACTGAACTATGTCCAAGTTTATAGAAACATAAAAAGAACTCAAAGCCACTCATGGGTAAAGTGATGAAAAGGGGGCAAATTTGCCAAGACTAAAAAAATGTAGATGGTTGAAGCTGAGTGATGACAGAGTGGTTAGTCTTAGGGTGGAGGAGAGCAGAGAATGGTACATGTCAGATAGACCTTTTAGGCATGCACAATGAGAAAAATTTTATTCCAGTTATAATTAGAAACAATGGTGCTATTTTGAGCATGGAAATAACATAGCATTTTCATACACTGAAAAGAATTCTAACACGCCTGGAGAAAATAAAGTTTCAGAACTTAACAATGGAAGAAAAAACAGCAAGATCTTGCATTAATCGAGGGAAAAGTATAGAAATGGGAAGGAAGAAATTTATTAAGAAATGCACAATGCTTATATTTTGGAGGCAAACTTGACGTAATCTGATTATGATAGCACATTTTCCCACTTTTAGTTTTGCTACAACTTTTATGTGAATCATGACATTCAGGTCATCAAATTATTAGAGTGATCTATATTGATACTTTACAAGGTCTGTTTAGAAATAGAGTTTGAGAGACCCAGCCCTAACCCAAGTCCCGTGAGTGTGTGGAGAGCTTCCTACTACCCTGCGCCTGCAGGACCTGTCCCAGCCCAGGTGCAGCGTGGGCCGGACCCTCTCCCACCCCCTTGGG
>NW_004524585.1:27346389-27349159 GCF_000260255.1 Octodon degus | reverse complement strand
AAGTGGTTAGGATAGATATATAGTTGCATTCTCTTAATGAATAGAATGATTTGTTCTAATGGTGTTTGTAAATAGGATCTCAAGTCCCCATCTTGCACAGCAATTACCCACTAAGAAAAATATATGCAGTGTGTTATTTGTTGAAACTGTACTTCTGATTTGATTTGAAACTGTCTCATTGGTATCTATTTATCAATAAAATTTTGAAAAAAAAAAGAAATAGAATTTGAAGGGCCAGCCTCATAGCTCAGCAGACTAAAGCACCTGCTTAGGCACTTGGGAGGATATAAACAGGAGAATCACTCTAAGTCTAATCTATGCAGTGGGACCCTATAGATCCTGCTCTAAATACAGACCAAAAAAAAAAGAAAAAGAAATGGAGTTTGGATTTTAATGCTTTCTGTTCATGATGCTTTTTGAGTTTTCAGAATGCTTTACCAAGTTCAGGTTGCTGGACAGTAGCTTTCATAAATGCCACATCAGCTATAATAGGTCAATATCAAGGTGTTTTTCTTTAGGATACTAAACATTAGGAGAACATGATTATAACTCTCAGAATACTAGGGAAAAGCAGTTAACATTCACCAAGGAATTACATCCTCTGACCAACATATCAACTTTTAGAAGGCCAGAGTAATACTCAGCAGCACAGCACCTGCCTGGAAAGATCAAAGTTGTGAGTTTGATTCCTGGTTAAAAAAAAAAAAATAGAACCTCTGGGATATTCTCATTTTCACTGATCATGTACTCTCTGACCTCTGTCAAAACATTACTGACTCTGTGTTAGAGATTTAGAATCTCTAAATGGTAATAATGATCTTTTCCATCAAAGTGGAGGGATTTTTGTAGTGTACATAGAACTTGCCAGCAGGAAATCACTACATATACAATTTATTGTTAGTTTTATGGCCAATTCAAACCCCAAAGGAATAGAAGTGATTGTTATTTGGAGGTTGTTCAGTTCATTTTTTAGACAGATGACTGACCCAATACAAGAGTGTCCCAGTCTCTAAATAACTGCACTTGTATTCTGCCATGGATACTGCAGAAAGAAGAGATGACGGTTGATGGAGTGTGCTATAATGACCTCCATTTCTTCCCTAAGTAGTTGGGAACTGCAAGAACCTGATACAAGCAGAGATTGAAAAGAAGTCCATACTACACTTTTTCATCTTTCAGTTTTAAAGTGAGAGAGTATTGAATATTCCTTGGGTTTTTAAATAAGCACAGGTATGAAACATTTTTATTTAATGCAAAATTTACTGAAAAATCTCATTATAACAGTCTTGAGTACACTGAGGAGTACTAATTGTCTACGGTCATGTGTATTTGAGAAAATTATTTGCATTTTGTGAAATGAAGAAAGTTAAATAGAGAAGGTAATATTTCCAGTAGGTCTTGAAAAAGCTGTACAGAATTTCAGACAGAGAAAAGAGGCAAAGGAAGCATGTTTGGCTTCCATGTGTGCAAATGGCAATACAGCATATATGTTGGAGAAAAGCTGAGAACTTTGATTTCATCAGAGCACATGATGAGAAAAGGAAGACAGATAATAGAAATTAGTTATACTGTAAATATGCTTAGTGACAATTTTACAATTTGAATTTTATATTGTAGATAAAGAGGCTAAACTTGGGATATTCTAATATTTTCTTAAGTAAAATAATTTTCACCATTGCCTGCATGGAAAAAAAATATTACCCGATTACCCCTCCCCATGAACCATGAAAAATAAACCAAAATAAGCCCAGTTTAGAAAAATAGGTAGAAAATAAAATTCAACCTGTATTTATTGAGATATAGTTACACATAATAAAATTGAGTCTTTTAAGATATACAGTTTATGGTGTTTAGTATTCACAGGGGTACTCTGTCATTACCACTGTCTAACTTTAGGAGTATGTCTTCAAGTGCATCACTTGTACGCAGTACTACCACCACTGGTACTAAATAATGGTAAGAAAAAACTAGTTTATTTTTGGTTTCCCCGTATTTGCCTACATGGACCTTTTATATGCAATTTAAAACTTGTTTTTTCACTTAGAACAATATTTATAGTTCATATATATATTGTAGCACACAGCAGTACTTCCTTTTCTTTTATTGCCAAAGAATATTCCATTTTATGGGGATATTTTTTATTATTGTAAATAATAATATTTTATTATTACAAATAATTATTATATTATTATTATTGTTCATCCTTCTATTGATGGACACTTGAGTCTTCTTATTCTTTGAGTATTATGAACAATACTGCTGTAAATATTCAGGAATCAGTTCTCATATAGGCGTGGTCCATTATCTTCATTGTATCACCGAGAGTAACGCTCCAGTATAACTCTAGTATTAGCATTTTCAAGATTTGAGCTGACCTGTTTTTCCAGCTTGTTGCTTGTTTGACAAATGTAGAAAGGTTCTCATTTCTTTATAACCTTTTCAACACTTGATGTTATTTACCTTTTTTATCTTAGCCATTCCAATGAGGTTGAAGTTATTTCTCAATGAAATTTTCACTTGTATTTCTATAATGATGATTGATGTTAGTTAAATATTCTTATATGTTTTTTCTTTTTAAAATAATATATGGCTTTATTTCTTTTTTTTTCAAAGTTTTATTGATAAACAGATAGCAATGAGACAGTTTCAAATCAAATCAGAAGTACAGTTACAACAAATAATACACTGCATATATTCTTCTTAGTGGTTAATTGCTGTACAAGAAGTGGACTTGTGATCCTATTTACAAACACCATTAGAACAAATCATT
>NW_004524585.1:27286767-27344629 GCF_000260255.1 Octodon degus | reverse complement strand
AGGGGATTTCCAGATCAACTTTTCTAAGGAGTCTCCATACTGATTTCCATAATGGTTGCACCAGTCTACACTCCCACCAGCAGTGGAGAAGCGTTCCTTTTTCCCCACAGCCTCTCCAACATTTGTTGTTGGGTGATTTCTTAATGATAGCCATTCTTTCTGGGGTTCTTATATGTGTATGACCCACTTACATGTCTTTTGAGAAATGTTTTCTCAAATCCTAGTCTATTTAAAATTAAGTTACTACATTTTTACTGTTGAGTTGTAAGAATTTTATGTGTTCTGCTGCAAATCCCTTATCAGATATATGGTAGATAACATATGATAAAAACATGCCACATATTTTTTTTACTCCACTAGGTGTGCTTTCTCTTTGAAGTAAAACTTTCAAATTTTTTACTAGTTCCTATTTATTTGGTTTTCTTTTGTTTATGGTGCTTTTGATGTCATGTCTAATAAACCATTGCCAAGTCAGATATGAAAATTCATTTTTTGATTAAGAATTTTATAGCATTAAATCATTTTCCTTCTTTTTTATTTTCTCTCTCACTCTTTCTTTGTGTGTGTGTGTGTGTGTGTGTGTGTGTGTGTGCTGTGTGTTGGTGGTGGAGATGTGACACAGAGCCCCATGCACGATAGACAAGAAGTCCACAACTGAGTTATGGTGAGTTAAGCATCTTGGGTCTTCAGTCTATGCGAAATGCATATATTGGCATCTTGCATGAGGTAGGGTCCAATTTTGTTCTTTGTATGTGAATATTCAGCTAACCCAGCAATACATATTGAAAGATTATTCTTCCCTATTTGGTTGTTCTCCTACCCTTATAGAATAAATCAACTGACCATAGATGTAAGAACATGTTTCTGAAACTTTCAGTTCTATTCTGTAGGTCTGTATGTCTGTCCTTGCCAGGAGCACAATGTCATGACAAGAGACAATGCCATCGTGGGAACAGGTCTTCACCATGCACCAGTGCTGGAGTCTGAGTTTGTGATATTCAGAGTCTGAGAAATATATTTTTGCTCTTTATAAAATGTAGTGCTTTGCTGGAGCACAGAGATCAATGAAGACAAAATTATACACTGACATTAAAAATATATGAAGTTCTCCTCTTAGGTTTAATTAAGTTGGAAAGTGGTGACCATTTATCATAAACCATGTTCAAACTGTTTGTCATTACATTAAAGAGCTACACCTCTGTCCTTCAATCTGAAGCTTTCTTTTTATTCATCAGAGACCGGAAGTGCAATTTTCCTGGATCATAGTAGACTAGCACCATATTGTCATTCTTGCAAGCATAATTATTTTAAATGAGAAGAAGTAGAGTTCCTCATTCCCTTTTTGAACACTTCAGGAAAGTGCTAATGAATTTCTAAGGCACTCACATTGGTGGAAAAGTAAATATACTTTCTTACATGTGATGGTATTATATTTTCAAATGAAATTGAAATTCATAAAGTCAATACAGTGCTACAGTCCTTGGTAGCACTTATTTGTATTTTTGTACCCCAATCTGCAGTCCGTGTTCGTACATATGCTAATTACCCTGTGCTGCAGTGGATGATTTTAAATAGCTTTTACCATCTACTTAACAAAAAGGAATGACTAATGAGAACATGTACAAAACATTTTGAAAGCAGGAGGAGAAGCAGTATTTCAAATTAGAAGTAAGGAACTATAATAGCAGGCGTTCTTATTTCTGTCTCTAGAAATACATTTGTTAAAGGTGCAGTATTTTAGAAATACATATCCTTTATATGAATGAAAAACTTGTCATTCCTGGTTTCATTTCTTCTGACATGTAGTTTAATGATTTATGCCCACCACTTATAGTAACAAAAGAAAGACCCTAATAAGTAAAACGTGAGAGAGTAAATAAAATCTGTCACATTCATATTTCACATTGATCACTGTCAGTCTCTCCAGTTCACAGATAAATGAATCATATAGACACGTAGCGGCCTATTACTCAGTAACGATTAAGTAAATTATTATATATGTGTGATTTTAGTTGTCACAATGCCATATTTTGTTGTACATCTTTTTTTTTCTTTTCCAAATTAGTACATGTTTGCAAGTGCTTACATCCAGCTTGGAAGTTTGAATCACACTTATACCCCTTCTTCAGCTCTCCATATCCTCTGCTTCCCTCGCATTTCCTGTCCCTTCCCCCTTCCCCAAAGGAAATGCCCCTTCCAGTTTCTAGATTCAAATTCCCTATTTCTTAAAATGGTTCTTTATTTTGCTCTTTAAATTGTCTGTATTTTGAGTAAATCATACAGATATGTAATAGTCTATCACTCAGTAAATTTTAATTTAATAAAGATATATTTTGTTTTTTATAATGTAGTATTACTGTTATACATACAACCTTTTAACCTTTTTTCTTTGAGTTAGGCTCTAAAGCTGTCTGTAATTTCCAACTTTCTACCCATTATTTAGTTATCCATACATATCACACATTTTCTGTTCATAAATATTTACATTAATTGTCTTTCTTTGTCTTTTCATAATCTACAATTAGTATACTGACAATTTAATTTATTATATAGCTTCTGAAAACAATTGAGAACCCAAACAACATTCTGAAAACATTCATGTTTTAAGAAAATAAGGGCCTGAGAGATAGCTCAATGGACTAAGCACTTGCTTAAGGAAGTGAAGGAACCAGAGTTCAATCCCCAGGACCACATGCAGTGATAGCCCCTCCCCTGGGCACACTGAGCTGGCCATAAGACTAGGCATGGTGGCACACACCTGTATTCCAGCACTGGGGAGGTTGAGGACAGGAGGATCACTATGAGTCCAACATGCATAGGAAACCCTGTACCAAATACAGAGAGAAAGAGAGAGGAGAGAGAGGGAGGGAACGGAAGAAAGAAAGTGGGAGGGAAGGAGGGAGGGAAGTAAGAAAGAAAGAAAGACAAAAAGACAAAAAGAAAGAAACAAAGTTATGTCTCTGGCTATACTGCTTTTCACAAAGATGATATCAATTTACATTCCCTGTAGAAGTGTATGAAGTTCGCATAGCCTGTGAGCGGGTCTGTGTCTCTGTATTCTTTTTATGTTTGCCAATTTTATTTTCAAGTAGGAACTATTAATTTTTATTTAGATATTAAATTAAACAATGTACATATTTGCCAGTTCATGTCTCTAAAGTTGCATATTTTGTTTATGATTTAGTTTCAATGCAAGTAACTGGAAAGAATAATTTTTTCAAAAGTTGAGGGGAAAATGCTTCCTCAACTGTTATTTTAATATCTTCAAGCCACATACAAGGTTTTTTCTCTTGAGAGTCAATGACTTAAAATGGGAGATGGGAAATATTAACTTATGCTCCGTATTCATTTATTTTTAGGCTGCATAATATTTAGTTAATTCATATACAGATTAAGATTTATTAAATTCTGAATACTCTAGCAAAATTTATCTAAAATGTATGTACAAGGTCCGGCCAGATAGCTCAGTGGACTAAAGTACCTACTTAGGCAGAGCACAGCAACTGGGGTTCGGTCCCCAATGTGCTGTGCCGGCCCTACTCTCTAGGCTCCCTGAGAAGGCAATTGAGACTGGGCATGGTGGTGGGCACCTGTACTCCCAACACTTGTGAGGCTTAAAACAGGAGAATCACTATGAGTCCGAGCTACATAATGAGACCCTGTAGACCCTGTTCTAAATAAATAAATACATAAATAAAATGTATATACATTGTAGAATATGTTTAGAATAACTTTAGCATCTTTCCAGAATACATAACTTATGTTACCAAAAATACTGTTATAAACTTTATCTCTATTCGTATCTATATCTTTAAATATATATAGTAGGAAAAGATTTGTTGATGCGTAGATATTTTGAGTGAAGGTGTAAGTCATTCATGCAGCATTGATGCAAGTAAACTGTATAGATATATTTTTTAATTTATGCATATAATCAATCTAATGTCTAAACTGAATTACTTACTAAAGATTTAAGAGGTATTAGGTATAGTACCAACTACTCATGACAAAAATAGTCATTGCGTACTGCAAACATATTCCAGTAAACATTAAAAAAAGAAATTTTTGACGAACTTCATTTGTTAAGATGTTACTTTAATGCTTATTTTGGAGAATTCCCTAGTTTATGTTCCAAGGCCTCTATTACACCAATCAAGGATTTACTCACAATATAATTCACAACTTGCAAGGTGTTACATCATCTATACCTACTTAGAGTATTTGTTTTGTTCAAAATGTTGAAATCGCAATCTGAAAGGCCGGCCGACAGCTCAGTGTGCTAAAGTGCCTGCTTAGGCAGAGTGCGGCAGCTGGAGTTCAATCTCTGGTGTGCCGTGCCAGCTCCACCCTCGGGGCATGCTGAGATGGCGATTGAAACTGGGCATAGTGGTGCGCGCCTGTAATCCCAGCACCTGCGAGTCTGAAAACAGGAGAATCATTATAAGATTGATCTAGGTAGTGAGAACCTATAGACCCTGTAGACTCTTTCCTAAATACAGAAGAAAAAAGAAGTCACAACGTGTTTAAGTGTCATGCATCTTTTATAGAGAACACATTCAATGAGTTTTTATCTCATAGTTTCCTCAGTTTAAGGAAAGATTACCAAGAAATTCACGTATTGAGTATACATTCTTAAAGAGAATCTAAGCAACCTTTGAACGGAACTAAATATAAAATCCTATTGATTCACATTAAATACATCATTCCAAATTTTTTAAGAAATAATCTTACATCCCAGTGTTTCAGAAACAACCTTGAGACTATTTTGCAAAAGTTTCTAAATTTTGACTTTAACCACAGGCTTTTTATCTTTATGATGCTATGATTTGAACCCAGGGCTTAATGCATTCTAGACTATTACTTCTCCTCTAAGCTGTGTTCCCAGTCCTGCCAGGATAATTTTAAAGTTCTGTTTTTGGAGCCTGATATCTGTGAATTAACTTATCATTTTTCCTCATAAATTTAACAAACTAAAAGTACCCTTAAAAATAATAATTACTGGATAAATTAAGGGATATTTTATCCTAGAAGAATAAGAAGTAGATAATTTCATTACAAAGCACAATCCCCTAAACTGAAAATACCCTTCAGGGAATTTCATTATATTTTTTCTTAATTTTCTATCTCTAAATATCTATAAACCAGAATTTAAGGATCACTGACCACAATTCATCTAGAAGCTTGAATTGGAAGTTTAGGGAAGAGAAGTCATTGGTGGAAAGTAGGTGTAATTTGATTAAGAAAATGAAATAAAATCTGTTCCATTAACAAGAGTTAGCACAAAGCAGATCTTGCTTGGTGCTACGTGTGCTTAAATCACCAATCAGTCAGCGCATCTTTCCATGGTAACCTTTGAAACTAGTTTGAAAAAACTATTCAATCTCATTATTTCTGTCCTCTTATTCTCTCTTTCATTAAGTGGCAACAGAAATATACAAAATTTGGAAAATCCATGATCCAAATGTCTGGCTATATTAAGCATAAGGTAGATGGAATACAAGTGTGTGAACTAAAGCAAAATATTAAATTACTGAATTAGGTGCGGACAATGCTCCTTTCTATGCTAGACTATGCCTGCCTGTGTGTCACTTGTGGAGCCCTCCCCTGCAAGAAGCAGTACAGAGACCAATTTTCCTCACTTGTCTCTGGTATAGGATCCTGCCTCCTTTGTTCAGATATGCTTCCAAAAGTAAAGAACTGCTGCTGCAATGAAGATCATCTTTAGTCTAGGTTATTCTCTCCAGTTCATTATCTCACTCTGATAATTAAAGATTAAACAACATTCTCTTTGGTTTATTTTTTTTTTTTTTTACTCATTCTTCTTTTGTTCTCTGCAATTCTCTCTTCTTTTTCTCTGGGATATTCTCATTTAAAAATGCATTTTAAGGTCATGCAATTTAATGACTAGAAAGTGCACAAATATGCAGGAGACTAAATTTTACATAGTCATATTTTATGCAACCATTTTAACCCAACATAAAAACCAATATTTAATGTCTACAACCATGTATTAGTTTTTTATTTAAGTATATGATAAAAATTATACAATAATGTTGCTTATCATATATTACTTCATCATCAAAATTACTTCAGTGACGCTCTTCTATACTGTGTTCATATGATGTTAGTTTGACACTTCCTGTCACACTATGGCAGTCCACTGTATAATTGTAATTTATTGGTTTTTTCTATTATTGAAGTGCCTTTGGGTTGTTTACAGTGTGATATGATTGTTAACAATGTGTCTAGAAGCATCTTTTCATGCATAGGCTGGTGTCCACATTTACATATATTTTTGTTTAAGATGTCTTAGTATTAAAATGGTTATTTCATTGCTTATGTTATGTTTAGATATATAATGAAAGCAATTTTAAGAACACTTTGCCAAATTGTATTTCCTGAAAGTTCCAGACACTTGACATTCTTGTTAAGACTTACTTTTGACAGTGTATAAGACTTTTCTTTTAAATGTATACTTTCTTTTTTTATTAATTTTATTGAGAAACAAATAGCAATGAGACCGTTTCAAACCATGTTAGTAGGACAGTTACAATAATTAATACATTGCATATTGTTGTCCTCATAAATTCATCCTGGCAAGTGTACATTGGTTACATGAGAATTTCATTTTCTTCTGTGTGCCTCAGTGGACACAGAGCCACAGCTCTGAACATCCGCTCATGGCTCTCAAAGATTAAGAACTGAAAACATTTGTCCTTAGCAAGTCATGGTAGTGCCTCTGTGCGGATCAGGGACTCAAAGCTGAGGCAGGAAAATCACCAGAGTCCTCTCAGTGTTTCAGGCCAACCTTGACAACATGAAAGGTCCCATCTCTTAAAAAAAATAAGGATGAATGAAAAAATATCTGTTCTTGATCTACATTTACAATATATTTGATAAATTTAAAGTTTTAGATGTATAACAATCTGTTTATATTGTGTTACTTAGAAATTACTATAGGATAGTCCTTCTCTGAAGCTGATATTCAAGTATCTCTACAACCTGGTCACTTTATTGATTTATTTATAATACAATTCCCTGAGTGAGATGTTTATACTATATCTCAGAGTTCCCCAGAAATACTAGTTTCATATTACCTATATAAGAAATTTAATTTTTTATATTTATTTATTTATTATTTTTGTGGTACTGGGGATTGAACTCAGGAACCTGTGCTTACCAGGCAAGTGCTTATTCTACTGAGCTATCTCCCTGGGTGAAGAAACATTTTTTAAAAGATCACCCTATGCCTACCTTTCCTGTTTTTCTTCTCTACTTGGCTTTCTTTTCTCCCAAAGTTACTATTTAGCAGAATCCAATCATAGACTTTAATTTTACTGCAACAACTTTGTAAACCTTGATGCATTTTCATATGTAATCTAGAATCCCAGAGATACTTAAGGAAAAACAAACCTGAAGTTTTATTTCGTTAGAAACTCCATAAAGGTCAGCAAAATAGCTCAGCAGATTAAAGTAACTGCAAGCAGGCATAGGGCTCAAGGGTTTGATCCCTGGGCCTGCCATGCCAGTCCCACCCCCGGGGCATGCTGAGATGGCAATTGAGACTGGGTGTGGTGGCACACTCCTGTAATCCCAGCTCTTGGGAGGCTGTAAACAGGCAGATCACTACTAGTCTGATCTAGTAGTGAGACCCTAAACACCCAGTAGACCCTTCCTTAAATATACAAATACAAAGAAAAAAAAACCTTTTTTTATCTTCATAGATCTAAATATTGTCAAAATACATCTACTATGGAAATCAATATGGTGATTCCTCAAAAGACTAAAAATGGAATTTCCATTTGACCCAGTTAATCCACTTCTGGGCATCTTCTTGAAAGAGTTACAGATAAATATATTAGAGTGATCCATGCATACGCATGTTTATAGAAGTTCAGTTCATAATAGCTAAGTCTTGGAAGCAGCCTGTATATACAACAATGAATGAATACATAAAGATAATGTGGTATTTACACACAATGGAATAGTATAATAAACTTTAGTCTTTTGTAGGAAAATGGATGTACCTTCAATTCATAATATTAACTGAAATAATTCAGAAACACAAGCTTCAATATCACATGGCTTATCTCATATAACAAACCCAAATATGATTAAAAAGCAAAATAGAAGATAAATAATGGGAAGCAAAGAGTCTTTTGCAAATGGGATCAAAAGATGGAGGGGAAGGGAGACTAGGGAGGAGGTGAGGGTGAGGAAAGAATTTAGATGTTTTGCACATGTACCAGCTCTCCATGATGTGTAGTCATCTGTACTGAAAACATGTAAACATAAATACATAAATAAAGAGTACAGTAATGACAGTGTGGGGTCAGAGGGAATTGAGGTGAAATCCTACCTCAAACACTTCATATCTCTGCGAATAGGCACAAGTGGTTTCATGTCCTCATGGGAAATGAGGATAATAATATCAAGTGCACAAAGCTGATGAGAGCGACTGGAGACTGAATCAGGCACAGCACTGAGCGCAGCCTCTAATACAAAAGCGCTGATTCTCCCTGCATCTCTGCTTTCTGAGATGAACGCTCCTGCACACTGTGAGCTACTTACAATTTAATCTATTCCAAATCAGCTTACTATCATCTCTCCCATTTGTGGCCTATTTCTTTTCCAGTTTTCCCTTCCATGTTTGTATTAAGAAAATAAATGAGAAGTTAATTATCTGCCACAATTTGTGAGCATATTCCCATCAATGTTATGTCAAACCATTCCTGAAAATACAATTTCAAGGGCTAGGGAGACAGCTCAGTGGTGAAGTCTCTGCCTCGTAAGTACAAGGTCCTGGGTTTGATCCCCAGTAATATAATTTCATGTTAATTGCATAATACCATTACAAAATTATTTTTCTTTCTGGAAAAGAACCAGTCTGCATGTTGGTGCAGGTTATTTTCTCCATGCCCCCCCCCAGCATCGCAGCAAATATTAAGAAAAGATGTGTGAGGGGATGTGCAATGCCCACCTCTATGTTTTGCAAGTATTTCTCTTGATAAATTATTAATTTTAAATTTACGAGTTCTATTAAAATATTAAACAATATGTACCTAACAGAAAAATAAGATACCGATAAATAAAATGCAATATTAAATTTTAGCACGCAATAAATGTATACTGTAAGAATCAACATTTTAGATTAGAAGATCTAAAAATAACAGCAGACATAAATTTGTTTGTGAACTACAACAAAAATACAGGTGGAACTCTTCCACAGAAATAAGCTTTGCTGCATTTTTCACACCTAAGGCAGTCTCCACGCATGAAAACAGTACGTTCCGTACACAAGTCCGCTCACACGGACAGAACGTATGCTTTCGTTCTTGTGTTTGGCAGGCCACACTCGACACTCTCTTGTCTTCCTTTTTCATCAGGAGCTTCCTATTATACTGCACAGTACACACTTAGCAGGATAATGAAATATCAAAATAATGAAGGTTTAGAATTAGCATTAACATTTTCTATGTCAACTGTTTGTTTGCTTACTAAATCTAAAAAAAAAAAAAAAAAAACAGAAAGAAATTCCTATATGAACTATGAACAAATAAAACTCTGCCACAAAAATAATCTTTATTTCAGTTATCACTAAAACTAAAGCAGTTTTTACACATGAGAACAACGTGTTCCGTGGACAAGTATCTCCTACCCTGGTAAAACGTGTATCTTTTCCTGTAAATTTGGTAGACGATACTTGACATCTTGCTGGTCTTCTTATTATTTTAGGAGGGTCTTGTGATGTTTCCCCTGCCTATTTACTGGTTTGATTCAGAATTATTTTGAGAAGTTCTTTGGGTAGATGCATACTATATTTGCTCTGCTGTAATCAACCACTTATCAAATCAAGTCCCAATGTTGTACGAAATTCACGGTCATATTTTGTGCTTGCTATTTTCCTTGTAAACTACAAAACTATTTATGTTTGGCATGTGCAGCATTGAGTAAAATAAAACCACTGATGAATGTTTTGTGTTTGAAGTGACGTATTTGATGCATGACTTGTCAACAATGTGAATTCTGCTTCTTGTTTTGTTGTAAAACGGGATGATTTTTTTTACTTCACTTGTGTTAAGGATAAAATATCAATTTGTTTTGCTGGTTCTTTATTTTTAAACAAGATTTTGCTTTGAAGTGCAAAATAGCCTGGAATTCACAGGGTAGCATGGACTTTGAACTCGTAGGATCTTCCTGCCTCAGCGTCCACAGTGCTGGAATAATAAGTGTGTGCCACCACACTTGGCCTCACTGTCATTCTTACTATCATGTTGAGACATCAACAGCATCAATTCTACTTTTTCTTACCATCTCAAAGGCGAATGTTACGTCTTTCTGAAATCCGAAGTTTGTATTACACCTTGCTGTATTGTGAACTTGCCACAGTTTTTCAGGAATCTTTGCTTTGCTTTTGTAAATAATTTCTGCACTGCTGAACTTGTGTTTCTTTACCAAATGTAACATCAGTAGGTAATTAGTGAACCAAAAGTCAAATGTGACATTTGGATTACTTTTTGAAATAGGTGGAGTAAGCCTTTGCACAAAGTTATAAAGTTTATTATTGTGCAAAGAAACATCTAGTGGCTGAATTCCAAGAAAAATTTCTAAATTCAAGGTGTAAAATGTCTTTACATGTATCTATCAGGGCATACATTTTTATAGCACATTGGGAAGGTTTACTTGGTACATATTGCTGAAAACTTCAGCAGCTGTGAAATGATACAGGTTGCTCATAAGCTGTCATATATTGCCTGAGAGTTCAAAACAAAGATTTCTAGAAATGGGTGGACAGCAATCACATTGTTCAATTTTCTTCTTTCTTCTCGAGTATTTTCCATCAAAACATAGGCAATTTTTAAGGAAACTAAATCTCTTGAGTAACCTTGTTCTGAATATCTCAAAGCCACATCCATCACTGCTCCATAAATCCTTGATTTTTAAATTAACTTTCTTGGTACAATTGAAATATACAGAATAATCACATTGATCACATTCATCACAAGGAATTTGTACTTTAATATGCTATAACCCAGTTCCTCTATTTTCCTATTCCCATCCCTCCCTTCAATTTCTCTTTATTTAGAAACTTATTCTTCTTATTTAGAAACTTTGTTTTTATTTTATCCTTTTCTCCTCTTGTTTTTTTCCCCTTCCATTCTTCTTCCAAATTCTCTTTCACTTTTTTTTTTTTAAATTTTTTTTTTTATTTTTTATTTATTTGAGAGAGAGAGAGAGAGAGAGAGAGAGAGAGAGAGAGAGAGAGAGTGGTGTGTGTGTGTGTGTGGCCAGCTCAGCCCACCAGGGGGCGGGGCTGGCTGGCATGTGGTGCTGGGGGATTGAACCGCAGTCCCTGATGCTTTGCCAAGCTTGTTCCAAGTAGGTGCCTTAGACCACTGAGCCATCTCTCCAGCCCCTCTCTTTCACTTTTGAACATTTACTTCCTGTGTCAAAATATCTATCACACTATTTGGTCACTATTTACACTTTTAGTTTTTCATACCAGAAAGACAATGCAATATTTACATATCTGTCTAATTTCACTTACTTAAGTATATGGTCACAGGATACTCTGCTATATAGTATATATATATATATATATATATATATCTTCCTGTACCACCACACTTGGCCTCACTAGCATTCTTATCATCGTGTTGAAATATCGACAGCATTAATTCTACTCTTTCTTCGCCATCTCAAAAGCCAATGTTATGTCTTTCTGAAATCCATAGTTCATATTACACCTTTCTGTATTGTGGATTTGTAACAATTTTTCTTTTATGAAATATGACTATATATTTCATATACTCATATATATATATATATATATTATCATTTTTATGGCCCAGTTGTACATATATATTATATACACACATGTTCACATATCTATTTGTCCATCTATCTATCTGTCTTATCCATTCAACAATTGATGGGCATTTGAGTTGTGTCTGAGATCTATCTATTACAAACTATGCTGCTATAAACATGGGTGCATAGGCTGCTGCTGTATGATGCTTTTTTGGGAAAGTATTTTTTTGGGAAGATGCCAATAAAAGGGTTAGCTGGATCAAATGGAACCTCTAGTCCTAGTTTTTCAAAAGAATCTCCACACTGATAACCGATTTCCACAATAGTTGTGCCAGTGTACACTGTCACCAACAGTGGAGAAGTGTTTTTTTCTCCAAAACCCTTCCATTATTTGTTATTGGATGATTTGTTGAAACTATCCATTCTTTCTGGAGCAAGATGGGACCTCATGGTTGTTTTGATTTGCATGTCTCAAATGATCAGTGAGGTTGAGCATATTTTCATGTACATTTGCCATTTGTACTTCTTGTGAGAAGTTTCTATTCATTTTAGATTCCTGTTTTTGGAATTGTTTTTTAAATTTGGGAGAATCTGATATTTTTCAATTCTTTATATGCTCTAGATATTAGTACTTTGTCTGATTAATAATAACTGGGTCAGATTTTTGTCTCATTCTGAAAGTGGTCTTTTCATCTTTTGGTAATTTTTCATGCTATGCCAAAGCTTTTAAATAAGACCCCCGTTGTTCATTCCTTGTAGCATTTCCTATGGAATTGGAGTTTTGTTCATGAAGTCTTTGTCTACACCTAAGACTTCAAAAGTTCCATGTATTCTATATTCCAGCATTCAAACACTATATATTTAGTGTTTCTGATTTAATATTTAGATCTTTGATCATTTTGTTTTCAGTTTAATGCATGGTAAAAGACATGGGTCTAGTTTTCGTCTTCAGCGTGTACACAGCCAGTTTTTCCAGCACCACTTATTGAAAACACTACCCTTTTTCCAGGGAATGGGTTTGGCTCTCCTGTCAAAGATAAGATGGCTGAATACATCTAAAGTTGTTTCTCCTTCTCCTATTCCATTGATCCTCAGGTCTTCTTTTTTACTGTTACTATGCTGACTTTATCTCAGTAGCTTTGTAGTATATCTTCAAGGCAGAAATTATGATGCTTCCTGCCTTGTCTTTGTTCCCCAGAATAGATTTTGCTATTCTCAGTCTCTTTTGGTACCAAATTAATTTTGGAAATGCTTTCTCTAGTGCTGTGAAGTATGTTAATGGCATTTCAGTTGATATTGCATTTCATCTGTATAACAAATCTGGGAGTTTGTCCATTTTTACTATGCTGGTTCTTCCTCCCCAAGAGCAAGGGATACATTTCCGTCTTCTCATATCATTTGCAGTCTCCTTTTTCAGAGTACTATAGTTATACTAGATTATATATTTTCATATTAAAAGATATGGTATTGACATCTGCATCCCAGCATGAGGAACTAAATCAAATACTTTATGTGTAAATAAAAATGAGCTTAAAGATTATTACTTAATGCAGCTCCTTGAAAGGAATGGGAAAGAATAAATCCAGCAGGCCAATGCCAAACAGAAATGTCCTCCTTGAGTATTTTAAAACATTGACATTTCATCTTTAGTGGATCATTTGTTTGGTTCTGTATCACATGTTAATGTATATTATTAAACTTTTCATGTACAAACCTGGACCTGTAAGTCACCTGAGCCATATGGCCATAAGAGAAGCTTAAACACGTGTAGAATTAATGTAGGTTTAAAAATACAAACTTAATTGTTCCCACAGGCAGAGATAGTTATAACTTTGTCTATTGTACAGCTGTTTTGAGGTAAAGATTTGTTTTGTCATAGGTCACAAGATGAGCTCGTTTATAAGCCAAAATACTTTACAAGTGGTTGTGTTATTTATACTTCCACTAAAGGTATGTGAGAGGTCCACAACCTCATCAACATTTGGTGTAGTTTGTTTTTTAATTAAATTTAATTAATTAATTAATTTTTAATCTATTTGGTTGTTTCAGGGTCTCAGTACGTTGCTCAGACTCTAGGTGATTCTTCTGCTTTCAGCCTTCCCAGCACTGGGATTACAGGCATGCAACACCATACTTGAAATCTGGCTGGCTCAGCTGCCATGAAAGCAGGGCTGGTGCAGGATGCAGTATTGGGGATTGACTGCTGTCCCTGCACTTACGTAAGCTTGCCTAAGCAAGCACTTTAGTCCACTGAGTTATCTTGCCAACCTTGTCTTTTAATTTCAAAACATGCTAGTTTGTGTACAGAATCTTGTTATCTGTTCATATGTTTTGCCTATATCTTATGGAAGTGCTTGTGTTTTTAGTAATTCAATAATAAATGTATTTATTGTTATATATAATTCTCTACCATATGTGACACCTGAAAATTAGAGGAGAGGAGTATTCTGGCACAATCTGTAGAGCTCTCAGTTCATAGTCACCTGGCTTTAAAGCAGACCAAATAGAAAGCCTCGCAGAGGAGAAAGTGTTGCTCACATCAAGGAACCATCAAGCAAAAGAAAGGAGGAACTGGGGAGGAAGATGCACCCTCCCAGTCCATGCTCTAACTAACCTGCCTCAGCCAGCTAGGCCCACCTCCTAACTCCAAGTCACTTATAGCACCCCACAATCCAGTGACCTTCTACATGTCCCACTTCTGATGGCATGAGTCTTTGGGGAGTCATTTAAATATAAGTTGTGACGAGTTCTTTATATTTTAGGTAAAATCCTTTTTTTTTTTTTTTTTTTTTTGGTAGTTTTACTTTGTTTTTTATTTTTGCCATAATTTTATTGAGAAACAAATAGCAATGAGATAGTTTCAAATCAAATTCTAGGACAGTTTCAATAATTAACACATTGCATACTCTCTTCCTAGTGGTTATTTGCTGTACAAGATGCAGACATGATATTCTATTTGCAAACACTATTAGAACAAATCCCTCTATTCATTAAGAGAATGTAACTATATATCTATCCTAACCATTTTGAATACACAGACACAAAATGGACATTCATCTGTATACCCTTTTTTGTTTAGTTCATCATTTGAATATTATAGGTGTGCTAGCTCAGCAAAATATTCTAAAGGAGTCCAGTAGTCTATAATAGTATTGGGTCTTCTGCTTGACTGGCAATGTCAGAAATTGTTGACCTGAGTCCCTACAACTCAACATAACAGCATGGCTTTACTTCTTATACTTCGTCTTTAAACTTTTCTGCTGGATGGCTAAGACCAAGATAAAGCAAGACCTATGCAATAAGAGTTGTAGCTTTGGGATCTGATAAGGTCAGTGAAATCCCCTCAGGATTTATCCTGAGATCCTGTACCTCAGACTATATATCCTTTGTCAATGTCAGCCATGTGGATGAGTCACAGCCATCGCTTGGTCCGTGTGCTCTCTGTGGAAGCCTAAGAGAATGTTTTCTCTCTCTATGTGACTCTCTTTAGGGACACTCTACATCATCAATCACTTTCCTTTTGGACCCCATAATCTCCTTGATCAGTGAATTTGGGATACTACTGAGTTACATGACGTTACAGTACAAGTTCTCATATGTCCCGAGTCTTAATTGACCTTGGAAGGCTAGGGCCAAAATGTTGGCTTTCCTTGAGGCCCTCCTTTTTCTCTAATTTTGGTCTGCAAACTTAGGTTGTTAACCCTTCAGAAGAGAAGCTTATTGTTTTTACCACACAACCTAGGCCCTTAAGCTTAACCTCACTATCTGTCTGAATATCAAACATCTTAGGCATAACATGTAACAGGTATTCCTTTGTGTTGAATTAATTAATAATTTCTCTTAATTTGTACCTTACTTGTTAATTTTAGTGAAATCTTTTGGTGGTCAGAGGATTTTTAAATTTCAACTAAAAATATTTCTTTCTTAATGTGTCCTATTTCTGCCCCACTGTAAAGAAATGAAGGCTTTGGAGAGTTAGCCTTTGTATTTGGTTTTGTGTTAGGTTAATGCTTTTTTACCCTCCATATGGATATACATTGAATAAGTACAATTTATGTTTTTAGCACCAGGAATCTACCTCAGTGCCGTGTGCTTTCCAGGCAGCTGCTGTGCTATGAGCTACAACACCGGCCCAGAAATGCCATTCTTATTCCAGTGAATTTTTTTTAAAACTAATAATGGAGAATGCAATTACATTCTAACTTTTCAAACATTTTCCTCCATGGTAGATTATTTTAATATGAGTATTTATTGTTGACAGCCATAGTCCTGGTACACAAGGGGTATCTTATGTTTTATTTAAATGTTATCAGTTATGACTAATGCTTATATTTACTGGCTACGCATATTTTTGAGATGTCCCATGAAAGGTACTAAGATAGCTCAATACAATGGAAAGAAGTATCTAGAGGACAAGGAGTCTTAAAATTCCCTGATATAAGAAATTAAGGAGGAAAAAGGTGTTTGTGTCAGATGTGTCTAATCCTAAAACCATGGATAGTCATTTACAGTTTTTGTTATAGAGAAAAATCAACCCTAAATTCTCTGAAATGTGTCCATACCTAAAGGTTTAGTCTTTTAGTTTATGGTTTTTACATTAAACACAGCTTGACAGTGTGTGAAATGAGCCCAAAATATTAGTCATGGTGAAAAGTTCATGCTAAATCTTCATTTATTGTCACACTTCTTGTCTTAGTGGTAAAAAATACAGATATATTTTCCTTAGACAACAATAGATGGAGATCACTATTTCAACCTCTGGAATTTTTAAAATTTATCTGAACACATAGGTTTTTTTATTTGAAGAAAAACTGATCAATTGAATTTGGAGGGAAACATAAGCCAGCTGTGGCTTTTGATATGAGGCTCCTGTAATTATCCATAATGGAATACTGATTACTAAGCTGTATGAATATCCTCTGAAACCTGAGGTGTCTTTTTCCCACCCACTGGTCCTACAGTTAACCCTCTAGCAGTTCTACAGGATGCAGATAAACAGTTATATAGTGTCATCACTCCAACTAAAGTTTGTTTTACAAAAGTATTTTTCATAAAATTAATATTTCTAGTAAGATTGATTTTTTGTAAAATTAGGATGTTTTGCAAAATTAGTATTTTTAATTTTATAAAATGTATTTTTACAAAAGTATTCCCCGTATGTTTGATCATTATACTCTGTACATGTGCTCTAAATTAATAACATATTGATCATCCAAAAATACTTAAGTGTATGCTCTTTGTATTGTTTGAGAAAAAAAAAAAAACCCTTTGTTTTTAATCAACTATCATTTGGATGGGGATATAGCTTATTGGTGAAGCACCTGCCTGGCAAGTACAAAGTCTTGAGTTCAATTCCTGATACAAAAAAGAAAGAAAGAAAGAAAGAAAGAAAGAAAGAAAGAAAGAAAGAAAGAAAGAAAGAAAGAAAGAAAGGAAGGAAGGAAGGAAGGAAGGAAGGAAGGAAGGAAGGAAGGAAGGAAAGAAGGAAGGGAAGAAAGAAGAGAGAGAGAGAGAGAGAGAGAGAGAGAGAGAGAGAGAGAGAGAGAGAGAGAAAGTATTATTGGCAAAGGAAGAGTTTAGGTAGGCAAGTAATTTGGGCATTTCATGTTCCCTCGTCAATATTCATAGTACCCTGTCTCATAATCCAGTTATTTTACATTTCTTTCATTTCCTCCCCAAATTAGTATTTTCATTCAGAAGTTAAATCATCAGTATGAGTCACATAATTCCTGGTGACCTTGCTTCTTTGAAATAAAGTATAAAAACAACAAATAAAGAGATGTGAGGCTGGGGAGATGGCTCAGTAGAATAAGTGCTTGCCTGTCAAGCACAAGGGCTTGAGCTCAATCCCCGGTTCCACAAAACAACAACAACAAAGAGACGTGAAAGCCTCTGAGCAGAAGCATATGAATGCATATCAAGAAAGATTTATAAGCCAAAAAACTTTATTTTGTTTATATCATTGATAAGTATATCATTTTTGGAGTTACTTCTGATTTGTCTAAAGTGGTGCTCCATTACACAAACTCAAAGTGTTTTTGTGTAAGTTCCTGTCTGAGTTCAGTGTCTCAGATTTAGTACTGTACTATACTAGTATCAAGTAATAGAAATATTTTAAGGTTGAATTTCATTGATATTTTATTTTTATTTTGTCCTAGAAGAGAATAAAATTTAGAATAGTGTTCTTCTGTAGATAAAGTTCAAACTGAGTATTTTATGACACTAATTTTTCACCTTATCTCAGGAGAGAAACTGACTTTATGATCTATAAAGTACAACACAAGAACTTGAAGAGTTGTTTGTGTTTTTTATAGCTGTATTATTAACTAGTGTATTTTATGGTTTTATTTATGCATTTATAGGATGTTTTATAAAGGGACTGTGGGGAAAGAAAAGCATACTCCACTTTGAAAATATTAGTGTTATTGGGAACTGTTAAAGTTACAAGCCAAATAACAGGAGCATTTTGAGTCCTGTCTAGCTTGAAATATGTTGCTTTTAATTTAAGATACAGGGAAAGGCAAGATAGTTCAGTGGACTAAAGTGCCTGCTTAGGCAAGCGCAGGGACCATTGTTTGATTCCTGACACCACATGCTGTACCAGCCTGCCCTCAGGGCACACTGAGCTGACCAGAGTCCGGGCATGGTGGTGCATGCCTGTAATCCCAGTCCTAGGGAGGCTGAAAGCAGGACTCCTTATGAGTCTGAGCTGTGTAGTGCAACCCTGCAACAATCAAATGCATTATTGTTATTATTATCATTATCATCATTATTTAAGATACATTGTGGAGTTTTTACTATCCAGAAGCTAACATCTAGATATCAAATTGAAAATAGCAGTCACGTATCCATGGGTGGGTCTTCAAAGGTCATTTAACAAGTGCTTCTCACCGCTGTCACTAAGGGCCCTCCTCTTATGATCTGGATCTTCAGCTTGCATCAATGTGAATGCACAGTGATATGAATTAAACATTTCTTTTGCTTTCTGTGCCTCTTCTGCTTCCCAGGATAAAATGGATTTTGTAGCAGTTTTGTGCTATAAGAGTCAGCAGATTCTTATAATCTGTTCAATAGCACTTTGATGGAGCTGGTCTCCTCTACTCTCTCCCAATTTAAATCTTTATTTCCGTCTTTAACAAAGGGTTGAAAAGTGAATACCGTGTGCTTGCTATTGAGCAGCTTGCAGATAATTGGAACATATTATTTTACAAATGTTAGAATTTTATTTAGAATTAGTCTACAATGTGAAGTATTAAAATTCTGACTGTCTGAGTTAATTTTTCAAGGGTAAGCAAGGCAGTAGTGCTGTTGGGGTAACCGGGAAGATTGATTCCTAGTCTAAGGTGTTATGCATAGTAGTTATTGCTACCTTGAAATCAATTGATATAATTTGTTTTGTAAATGTATTCAACAAGTTGATGTTAGGCTATTCAGCTTGTCAGTAAAAGCTGTGATTTTATACAAAAGCCCTCCAAACATTTGGTACTATTGATTAATCATACTGCAAGAAGTTTTATTGCTACACGAATACTTTAGTACTGTGGAATACTATAATCTTCAACATAGATGTTAAATTAACTTGGAAAATCTGAGTTAAATTAAGACTGGTACCATAACCAAGAGACTTCACAGAAGCCTGTACCAATCTACATTTCTAGCAGTATTATATGAGAAATACACTTACTCCACACTCAGGCCAGTACTTCATATTGTCTATTTTTAAGACTTTATTTTTCTGAAAAGTGTGTCTTAAAATTTAGTTAAGATTTTTAATTTGCATGCTTTTGGTAGTGATTTTGAGGATCACTTCACATCCTTACTGTTTATTCATTTGCTTTTCTCATGAAGTGCATGTTCAACTAGCTTGCTGCTTTTAAAATTGAGATTTTTATGTGTTTATTTTTTATATATTGTAAAAACAAGTCTTTTGTCAGTTTCCACCCAAACTTAGTCTAAATTTAACATTTTTTTATGGTTCTCATCTGTTATATTCACTATACAAACTTTATGCCATTCCCAAGCTTACGAAGACATCTTCTTGGTTATTTCTAGAAGTTTAGATTTATTAGCTTTTTTCTTTTAACCAATGATCAAGTTTGAATTATTCTTTACATATGCTGTAAGGTAGAGGTCATACTTTTCTTCCCATAAGAATTTATTCCTATATCACATATTGGGAAAAAACTACACAATAATCATTGAATTATCACAGAGTCTTTGTTGAAAGTCAGTTCACTGTATCAGTAATTTTTTGGTAGAATATCTGCAGATATTGGTAGAATATCTGCTCTGTTCCATATATATACATATATATATGGAATATATATATATATATATATATATATATATATATATATGGCTATATCAAAAATATGTCACCTTCATTATGTTTATTTTCTAGTGTGCTGCTGTAAACATCAGGTGTGTACTCTTCTTAAAATTCCCAATGTGGAAATTTAACCCCTATTGTGATAATGCCAGGAGGGGAAGGCTGCACAGATCTGTCATCATTAACAGGGTTAGTGTCCTTCTAAAACAGGTCCTAGGGGCCCCTCCTCACTTTAGTCATTCAAGAGCACAATGGGAGGCTGACTGTCTCTGAATGAAAAAGCAAGCCCAAAAAACAATCAATGAGCTGATAGTTGCCTTCCCAACCTCCTCAACCAGAGGAAATAAATTTGTTATTGATAAGTTTCCTAGTTGATGCCATGGTGTCATGACAACCTAAATGTACTGAGATTACACATTGAAATTTGGTAGAAAGTCTTTTTATTGTGGTTTTGCAAAATCATTTTTGTTCAGTTAGGTTTCCTGCATTTTCATGTAAATGTGGAATCAGCTTGCCAATTTCTGTGAAAATTTTCCTGGATTTTTGTTTTTGTTGATTGGAAAATATAAATCTGGAAATCTGAAGGCCTTTCAAATTGTCAGTTTAGTTTCGTGAATACAGTAACTCACTTTACTGTTTTAGGCCTCCTTAATTTTTTATACCAATAATGTGTTACTTTCAGTACAGAGGTTTTAAATGTATTTTATCAAATTCATCCATATTATGTTTTGTTCTTCTAAAGTAAAGGATAATTTTGCTACATATTTTCACTCTTGCTTAATTTGATGTTGACAGTAAGTCTTTGTTAAAACAAAATTAATAGCTCAAGTAGTTTTCTTCTTCTCCATCGTCTAGGTTTTCTGCATTCAGAATCTTTTAAAATTGAATCACCTAAAATAAGTTTTTATTTGCTTTAAATGTACACACATAAGTATTGGTTTTTTCTAGCCTTTTTATACTAAGATCTTTCATGTAAAATCTCACAGATCTTGAATCTAAGTAGTGAATATTGCCAGTTTTTTGCTGTTCCTTACCATAGGGACAAAACATTCAGTATTCACAAGTAAATGTTGTCACCTGTAGGTTTCCTAGGTTTTTTAGTCAAATTGAGAATGTCTGTTCTTTAAGTATCGTAGGATCCAGCCTTTAGTAAAACCACCATGAGTATGTGCAGTATTTAACTTTGGGTATTCATCTTGCAAATCAAGGGGTCATTTCTCGATATATAGTTCACTGTTTGTCCCATAAGACTTCTATGCTATATTTTAAACATTCTTGTTAAAATTGTTTTAGCTTTTTTCTCAGTCGTCCAGGTCGGCTCGCAGGCACAGCCGGGCACGCGGAGCCAACATGCCCGTGGCGTGGAGTTGGGTTTGTCATAAGACCTACGTAACCCCGTGGAGGCCCTTCGAGAAGTTCCGCCTTGCTCAAGAATTGAAGCTGATCGGTGAGTATGGGCTCTGGAACAAGAGAGAGGTCTGAAAGTTCAAATTCACTCTGGCCAAGATCCACAAGGCTGCCGGGAGCTGCTAACCCTGGACGAAAAGGACCCTCGGCGTCTCTTCGAAGGCAACGCTCTCCTGCGGCAACGGGTCTGCAACGGGGCGCTGGATGAGGGCAAAATGAAACTGGATTGCAATCCTGGGCCTAAAAATTGAGGACTTTTTGGAGAGGCGCCTGCAGACTCAGGCCTTCAAGCTGGGCCTGGCCAAGTCCATCCACCACACCCGTGTGTTCATCCACACCCGTGTGCTCATCCGCCAGCGCCACATCAGGGTCCGCAAGCAGCTGGTGAACATCCCGTCCTTCATTGTGCGCCTGGACTCCCGGGAGCACACTGACTTCTCCCTGCGCTCCCCGTGTGGGAAGAGGAAGAATGCAAAGAAGGGCCAGGTGGGGCTGGAGCTGGGGATGAGGAGGAGGAGGATGAAGCCCACCCTTCAACTTCTGTCAAAGGATTTAGTTTTCTAGCTACAGAATAAATTAGGATAAATTAAAAAATTGCTTTTAATATATTCCTCCCTTATGATATTGTGCGTGTTCATTATCATCTATGTTATGCTTATTATATTTCATCATTCACTTAATTCTGGCTGAATTTTATAATTTAGCACTGACAGTTATGTTCAGCACTAACACAAAAGTGCAAAAATATTATTTGTTGTATTTTTATATCAAAATATATTTATGTGTGTGAGAAAATAAAGTATAAAATGGAGATTACCTCATGGCAGACTAGAGAAGGAGGTACACTGGAGATGCCTGGAAAAGAATCACCAAAAAATACAGGTATTCTGAAACAGGGGAAGTGATCATAGACAGATGGCAAATCAGTCTGCAAGATGAATCCTCTAGGGCAAACTAAATACCACTGACCACACCACCCTCTACATTCTTTACCCAGGAAAGATGCTAACAATCTCAGGGAAGCAGCCAGCTCTGCAGAGATCAGATTCCTAGGAAAGCTTCCTACGTGCCTTTCCTCCCACCTGGAAGAGGATCCCAGAGTGGGAATAAACTCAGTTGGGTCCAAAGAGAAGCAAGCCTCAAACAGCAACAAGAGAAAAGGAGAGATAAAAACAAGGAAAGAGGTCATCTCTTCTCTTGTGATTCTCCCAAACACCAGGGACCTCTGTGTCCTGACAGCATCTTATTCCCTGCCCACCTCCTAGCACTGACAAGGGAAGCCCTCATACTAAACAAAAAGAGGTTGAATATAGCAAACTGTGAGCAGTATCAGGCCTCAGACCTACAGATCTCGTCTTTGGAGACCCGTCGCCAGGGGCAGAGCAGAGATGATCTGAAGGGGGTACTGTTTTATTATTTCCCAATCCCCGGAAAGAGCCAAATCAGGGAAAATCCTAACCACTGCTCACCTTCCTATATTAAGCCTAGAGATTGTAGCAAACCATGCATATTGAAAGGCAAAGCTTTTGAGTCAGAAATGGTGTGTGATCTGAACATGAAGGAACAGAGGGAGTCACTTGGAACAGGGAACGTTTGATGATCCCCTAGGTGGAAAGTCCCTGAGGGAAGAACACAGAACAACACTAGATTTTCCAGCTGTAAGAGGGGCTTGAGTGACCAGTAATTGGCAGGCATCCATAACGAACAATCCTAAAATTTACATGGAAGCAGAAGAGACCCAGGTTAGCAAAAACAATTCTGTGTAACAAGCAAAACAGGAGGCAACCCAAACCCACATGTGAAGTTATGTTATAAAGTTACAGTGATTAAAACTACAAATTTCCTGGCACAAAAAGAGACATGTGGATTAGGGTTAGTGAGATAGCAAGTTAGCTCAGCAGTCTAAACACCTCCTTAGGCAAGTGCAGGGACTGGGGTTCAATCCCTGGCATCACATGCCATGCCAGCCCCTGTCCCTGGTGCACTGGGAAGCCTGAAAACAAGAGAATCACTATGAGTCCCCGTTGCCTACTGAGACTCTGTACAAAAAAAAACATGTGGGTTAATAAAAACACAATGGAGGGTTCAGAAAGTAACCTACACACATTTAGCCACCTGATGTTTGCCCGAAGTACCAAAAACATATGCTGGAGGAAAGAGAGCCTCTTTCGCAAATGGTGCTGGGAAAGCTGGGCATCCCTGTGCAGAGGATGGAAGCTAGACATGCCTCTCCTCGAGTCCCTAAATATTAAAACAGAAATACTTAACATGCTGAAAGGTAATGTAGATAAAACTCTTGAAGTCAGAAGTGTAGGCAAGGGCTTTCTGAAGAGAGTACCTACTGGACAAGAAATAACAACAAGAATCAGTACATGGGATTATATCAAGTTAAATCTTCTGGATAGCAAAAGAAATTTAAAAAGAGTGTGAAGAGGTAACTTATAAAAGAAGAAAAAAAATTCACTGGATATACCTTGGGCTCAGGATCAATATCTAGAATAAAGTTAGATATGACCTCCCAGTATAAAAGACCCAATCAAAGATAACCAGCTTAATACTACACTTTTGCTGGTGAAAAAATATAGATAGCAAATGAATATATGAAAAAGGTGTAAATTCTTTGCCCATTAGAGAAATGTCAATTAAAACAACCCTGAGATTTCATGAAACTCCAGAAAAAAATGGCATCATCAAGAAATAAATTAATAGGGTCAGGGAAATAGCTCAGCAGCTTAAGCACCTGCCTGCCAAGCATAAATTCCAGAGTTTGTTCCCCGGTACTGAGAAGAAAAAAAAGGAAATCAAATAATAACAAATGCTGGAGAGGCTGCAGGGAAAAACGAACCTGCCTACATCATTGGTAGGAATGCAAACTATTTCCTTTCCTCAAAAAAAGACCAGCCAGAAATAATATACCTTGAAAACTAGAGGCCAAAAGCACAGCCCTAATCAGCTTAGCCCTGCCTACACTGTCATTGTTATTCTCTTGCTTAGTGGCTACTGCATAATGCATATAACGGAAGCATAGAGTGACAGGGGGTGGGATGTATGATCCCTAGTGTTAAAGAATTGCTAGCTAGGTCTAATTTGAAAGAAAGCATGAGTACTACATCTACCATGAAAATCAACTTGTAAATTTCTCAAAAAACTAAAAATAGAAGCCCCATGTGACCCATCTATTGTCCTACTAGGAATATTTCAGGAAAAGTTAGACATAAGACTACAGTGATTCTCAAATAGCCATGTTTTAGAGCAGCGTAAGTCATAATAGCTGAATCTTGGAAGCAGGCTGTCCATGAACAGATGAATGGATAGCAAAATTGTGGTCTTTATACACAATGATGTACTACTCTACTGCATAAAGCATGAACAAGTCATTCTCATAAAGTTCATTCTTTATGCAGAATGTTTGTTCAGTCCATAACGTTGAGTGGCATGAATCAGAGACACAAGCTTAAGTATCACATTACTTCTCTTGTGTGAGAAGTTCAATGTATAGTTAATGTTAAAAACAAAATAAGCAACAGGATACAGGTTAATAGATATTTTGAAAACAGGAGGAGATCCAGAGATAGAGGTATGGGAAAGCAAGAGAAGAGGAAGGGGGATAAAAAATGAAGACATGTTAAGTACTTGTATCTACTCCCAAGACAATTTAAATATTGGGTACTACACACATGTATTAATAAAAAATCTTCAAAGGTATTACACACATCAGTGGTATAGTAAAGGTCCATATGTTTTAAGGTTATAAAATTAAAAGAAAGTCAATAATTTTAATCACTTGGTTGCCTTTAAATTTAACTTTTTCACTTTATGAAATGCATTTTATCTTCTATTAATTTATTTATTTGGTACAGGGTCTCACTACTCACCCCAGACTCATAGTGATCTTCCTGTCTCATCCTTTCCAGTGCTGCGATGACAGGCATATGCCACCATGTCCAGTGTCAGTGGCTGGCTTAGAACAAGGCCAGCACAGCATGCTGTACCAGGGATCAATCCTGGGTCCTTGTGCTTGCTAGGCAGGTGCTTAAACTGCTGAGCTGTCTCCCCAGTCCTGAAATAAAGTGTTTATTTATTTATTTATTTATTTATTTATTTATTTATTTATTTTGTGGTACCTGGGATTGAACTCAAGACCCTGCACTTGCCTGGCAAGCACTTATTCTACTGAGCTATCTTCCTGGCCCTACAATTATTTTTAATAGCTAATGGCTTACCAAGAATTTATTCACTATTTGTGAACAATGATGTTCTGATGTAAATTTAAATAGTGCTAAGTATAATTTTTGAACTATAATGATAAATACAGATTCATCTACCTGTAGATATTAAATGTATATATATTTTAAATAATGAATTTATAGGAAGATTAAATTAAATTTTTCCACCTATATTATTCATCAAATGGACTTTGGTTTTGTTTTCATCTTTTTTTATTACGAAGGCTGAACTAAGTGTGTGTAAGAACAGTCAATTCTTGATTTTAGGACCTAATATTTGAGGAATTACATAAGGAGATGCACTACTAAATAGACTTGATTATAGTGAATGGGGGATAAGTGAGGAAGAGTTCAATGAGGCGTTAATCTACTGCCTAATTGTCCTATTATTCCTGTTAACTGTTCTGTTTATTTCTCTCCACTGGATAAAGATTTCTGGGATGAAACAGACAATGACACTGTAAGAGTTAGCAAAGTTTATAGATAGAACTCTGTAATAAAACTCAGCAAGGGGCTTCTTGGACAGATTTGTAGGTTAGGAAAATTCTCATGACTATAACGAGTGTTGCAAACTATTTGAAGATATCAATCCATTTTCACTTTTTTGTGACACCTGAAAAAATTCAGCACACAGAATCTGTCTTCCTCCTGGGATAAAATGACACTGTTCAGAAGGTAACAAAACATCTCTTTTCTAAAATATCAACTAAAAAGTCACAAACTTGAAACTGAGTCATCTTTAGTTCCTCCAGGCTGTTGTGTCTTACCAAGGAATAGAAAACTTAAAAACTGACTCAGATTCTCTTAAATCTGAATTTAATTTTCTTTGATTATATAGTGATAAATAAAATATCCTTATTTATATTCTAAAACATGTGACATGTCTTATAAACACCATTAAAAGATTGATATGTAGTTTTATATTTACAGCTACCCCTCAGTGTCTCGGGTTCATTGGACCCCAGATGATACCAAAATACATGGAAGCTTAGGTCTCTAATATTGGATAGTATTAGCATATATCTCACTGTAAATTATCTCTAGATTGTATATATCTAATACATTGCAACTGTTGTATAATTAGTAGTATATAATATTTATTAGAAAATAATAAAAATATGTAGAGTAGTTTAGATATATTTTTTCAGTTTTTTCCTTTCTTTTCCTGCTAAAGTACTGATAATTGAACCTGAAATCTTCATATTGAACCAGATCTCTAATATTTTTAATTGCTTACTTTGAGACACAACTTCTCCAAGTCACTGAGCTGCACAAGTTATGTTCACACTTGCGATTTTCCTCGCCCAGACTCCCAGAAGGCTGGGATCACAGTCCTGCACACCTGCGCCCTCTTATCTCCGGGTAGTTTGGAATAGAATCACCTTTCTTCACTTTGTTGTCTGCTTCCCTTTTCTGTCTTCACGTCAGATTTCAATCTATTTCTGAAAAAGGGAGAAAGTTGCAAAAGGCTCAGAAAGAAAATGTGAGCGGGGAATTTTAACTTGGCGGAAGCCACGTGTGCTGAAATCGGTCGCTTTTCCTTGCCGTTTTCGGTGATGCTTGCACTCCGCACGTCTCACAAATATCGCTTGTTCACTAAGCACACAAGCTCAAATTAGGAGCACAGTACAGAGGAGCAGCTGCTAAGGGCAGTATTAACCTTTACTGTAAGCAGATGTATGTTTTTCAGAGATGGTCCTGATACCATAAGTATTAGGTGATACCTCTACATTTAAAAAAAAGTGATTACCTATATTGTAGAAATCCTGTTTCTTTCCAGGTATGTGTGCAGCTCTTTTTTAAAAATTAGGACAGGGAAGCTCCAAATATTTGAGAGATGCTCCTTTGACATTTTTTCAGTTCTGAGCAAAGCCATGATTGAAAAATTTTCCACAATACTCTGCATCCACACAATACATCCCTCCAGTCACATTGTGAAAAGCATCTCTTTTCAGAATCGCTGATACTTAGTCTAGAAATGTGCTTTTTCCTTGTTCACTCGGGCAATGAACAGTATATTTCCATAGTAAGTATAAATACATGCAGCGTATGACATGTAGACATTTCTATATCTTCCAAAACTAGGCTACCTGATAACGCATTCCTTCAGGGGACCACACATTTCTCAAAAAAAGATTTTTGCCTGAATTTAGTATATGTGTTAATGTTGAATTTTTCATGCTTCATCCTCAACTGTTTTTGGTTCAATTGGCTGGTTTGCATATGAATGATTCCCTATATCTTTTTCACTTAGTTCATTATGCAGAATCTAAGCTATTCTTACCTTTCGGGCTTCTCTGAAAGCCTTTGGTAGCTTATGCATTGCTCTTAGTAAGAAAATACCTCAAGATGATTGACATTAAGCAACAGGAATGTTTCTATTAAGCCTATAGTCCTAATAATGATCAATGTCCATATTTCGAAAATATTTTGCTATAAAATATTTCATGCATATAGAAAGTACAAAGAATACCACTATATATAATAATAAATTTTAACATACACAGCATCTGGTTTTACTTCACTCAAATGTAGGAATGGTGCATTTTAGCAATTTAGCTACTCCACTATGCAGACTCCTTAGGTCTGCTGGAATTCCATGCCGTACACTGGTAGGCACATCCCACCAGCTTTTTTGTACCAATTTTCATGTCTATATCCATAAACAAAGAGGGATTTTTATATATTTTCCTCTTAAATTATATTTTAATGTATTTTCCTCATTTTTCCTGACAGCTCTATTGAGATAATGTATATATAATGTCAATACTTTTAAATGTGTATTTAGGTAGGCACTATATAAAGAACACTGTAATGATCACAACTAATTTTAGAATATTTTAATCATTTTCAAAAGAAAATTCATATCAAGGAACCATCACTCTCTATTCTTATCTTCCTACAATTTCTGAAAAATCACTAATTTATTTTATTCTTTAATGATTTGTGTATTGTGGGCACTTTATATAATTGAATCATGCAACATATGGCTGGTTTCTAGTTTCTTTCAGTTACTCTTGGAGTTACTGTACGCTTATGTTCAGATAATGCATTGTGTGTTGAAAACCATAAGCTGAAAGTGTATTTGGTGTGCCTAACCTCTAGCATAGCATAGCTTAGAAATAAAGTCTACTATAAGTAGACTAGAAATGACCGACAATACAGAGGAATGCCGTGGGAAGAGCGAGTGTCCCCCACAGATTCCCACATCCTAATCACGACAACTGAATGCTTTCCTTACGTCCTAAGGGAGCGTTAGCAGATGTGAGCAGCTTGGGGATCTCGAGACGGAGTGCTTGGCTCACGCAGGTGGTGTGATCCTGCAGTCACGGAGTACACCGGGAGCTGGGCCTGCCGGCTCCGCTCAGCATCCTGAGAGTGCCAGCAATCTGAAAAGCTAAATAAAGAGCCATGTTGAGAAACAGGGAGGTAGACCCTGTGCAGATGGGAGGGGCCTCTGGGAAAGGAGGAGAGGGGAGAGAGCGTCACGAGGAGCAACAGCGCAGAAGATGCCACATACACATACTGTGTCTCCAAGCTGAGTGCACATCCTGTGTATTGCAGGCATATGCTAAGGAAAACAAAAGTGTCACAAACCATATTAGTAGCACAGCTCAAGCGAAATTCTAAATTCAAAATACAGTTTCTGAGATGTTATTGCCATTCGATTTTTACTCTAATTTTGTGGCCTCCATATGTTCCTTCTGACTTTCTACGTCTCAGGTAGACATTTCATTACGTAGTGTTTGTTTCATTGTGTCATGTGGTGATACTATTTTATTTTGATTTATTCATAGGTGTCATTCACTTTTACATTCAAGGTTTGCTCGTAGCAAATATGTTTACATTGCTAAGGCCAGATATGACTTGACAATGAATTTCGCATATCAAGTGCTCAACTGAAAGATGGTGCTCTGACACACTTAGAGACAGTTTTGGAAATTGTATTCCAATGAACACCAACACAGGATACTATAACAGAAAGTTGTAATTGTTTTTATTATATTCAGTTAGCTTAACTTTGTTCCATCTTATTTGAATTGAACTATGCTAGGCCAAAATGCCAATAAAATGTGACTTTCTCTGCTTAAAAAATTAAAATAAATAAATAGACATTTTGAACAGTTTAAAAGTGAGTTAGCAGTCTTTTCATGTACGTAAGGTCGTCAGTGCCCAGAGAGTGGAAGGAAGTTACATCGTGCACTGAGAGGGATCTGGTGCAGTAGGCTGCCGGAATCTTGAGGCTAGGTGAGATCATTTTGCCTGCTGTGACCCCTGGGGGAGGTGCTCGTTCCTACTTCTGTCTGTCACAGGGAGGTAGGGATGATGTAGGAATGATGGCACAGCCTGTGAGGTCCTTACCGTCTCTGTTCTAACACCTCACTGCTAAGGGTAGAAATAAATTCCTTAGAGTGTTGTTATCCTGTTATTACCTATGTTTTGTTATTTTATTTTTATTTAATTTTTTTACTTTTCTCTTTTTTTAGGTTTATTTATTTTATTGAGAAACAAATAGCAATGAAACAGTTTCAAAACTGATTAATAAGACAGTTTCAATAATTAATACATTGTACATTCTTATATTCTTAGTTGTTATCTATAGTACAAGATGCAGACAAGATATCCTGTCCAAACACTATTAGTACAAGTCTTTCTTCTCATTGAATTAAACGAAAGTAGCTATACATCTATTCTGTATATACAGATACAAAATAGTCCTTCCTTTGTATCCCCTTTTTTATTTAGTCCTGTTAGAGATGAGTATTCCATTGGCATCTAAATACTATAGGTGTATGAATTCAGCAAAACAATCCAACAGAGTCCAGCAGTCCACAATAGTAATGGGTTATCCACAGAAGTTGTTGACTTGAGCCTTTCACAGCTCAGCATATTAATATGGCTTTACATTATATACTTCATTTTTATACCTTCCTGCTGGATGGTTAAGACCAAGATAAAGCAAGATCTATATAACAAGAAATGTAACTTTTGTATCTGATAAGGTCAGTCAAGTGCCCTCAGGATTTTTCCTGTAACCTTATACTGCAGTTTGCAGATCCTTTGTCATTGTCAGCCATGTGGATGAGTCGTGGCCATTGCTTGACCGCCTTGCTCTCTGTGAAAGCCTGAGAGAATATTTTCTCTCCAAGTTACTCTCCTTAGGCACATTATACATCATCGATCATGTTGCTCTGTGGCCCCATAATCTCCTTGATCAGAAAATTTGGGACACATCTGAGTTATTTGATGTTAGAGTATGGGTTCTCCTATGTCCTGAGTCTTCACTGACCTTGAAAGGCTAGGGTCAAAATGTTGGCTGTCCTTGCAGCCCTTCTATTTCTCTAATTTTTGGTCTGCAAACTTAGGTTGTTAACCCTCCAGAAGAGAAGTTTATTATTATCTTCCAACACATGCAGCTGGGTTTAACTTCACTATCTGTCTGAATACCAAACATCTTAGGCATAACATGGAACAGGTATTTTATGTTAAACTTTAAGTCCCTAAGGAATATGGAGATAAAAATTTAAAAAATGAACGATATTTAAAGAATATGAATAAACAATTACATATTTTTTATTTTTATGTTATTTTGTATTTTAGGGAAGGGTCTACAGGGTGTTCAGGGTCTCACTACTAGATCGGACTCATAGTGATCCTCCTGTTTACAGCTTCCCAAGAGCTGGGATTACAGGTCTATGCCACCAAGCCCAATCTCAACTGTAGTCTCAGAGCACACCAAGGGCAGGGCCAGCACGGCCAGTTCAAGGATTGAACCCCCGTGTTTTATTATTTCCTATTTGAAAAAATAAATATGTGCCGTATGTTGTAGTGTGTATGAATGTGTGTGTGAGTTTTGTGAAGGGAGAAGAATATCTACCTCTAATTTATCTACCATTGTCACTGAAACAAAGTTGCATTGCAGAAGCTGTTTTGCTTTCAGTGAGGTATTTACTAATCCTCTTTCCTTGTCATATACATATATAGATAGATAAATAGATATAGATATAGACACAGATATAACTTCAAGAATTGTCCACTTTCACTTACTTGAATAAAGTGCTTGAACTCAAGGGCTTTAGTTCAACCATAATTGTGCACTCGGTAGTATTGATTGAAACATCTTATATATACAGCCCAATAATTAAATAAATTGATTTCTTTGGACATTTGTAGTATAATCTCCAGTGTTGGCATGTTCATCATAAGAAATCAAAAAGAAAGATGAAGTAAAAATTCATGAAGAGAAATTAGGGATAAAGCCCAGGTCCTTGAACTTGCTAGGCAAGTACTTATACCACTGAGCTATCTCTCCAGCCCCTCAATTTTGAAAACATTCAATTTATTCAGAAATTTTATCTCTTAAAACATAAGCATTGGAACAGTGAGTGTTATCCTTTGAGATAGTGCAGAATGCAATTTAGGATTTGCATGAATAAGACTTTTTTTTCTTCTGTCTTATTTCTGAGATTAAATTCAAATGAAAACTTGAGTTTTTAGTAGTTTTCATCTTTAGCTTCATTCCAAATTATTACTTTGATCACAATCTAATTATTAAAAGTGATTCTAATCTCATTTCTACCTTGGGAGGATTATCATCATTTGAGCTTAATTTACCCTCTTGATAACCTGAAAATAATTGCTTTAGGAATTTCTTCATTTACCCTAAATTGCATCTTTTTAGTTGTTTGTATTTCACCCTTATTCTTTTAAAATTTATTTCTTACAAAAATGTCAAATCTTAAGACTTCTACTATTTTTTGGCCACCAAGATCTATTTCATCTTTGATCTTTTTCAAGGCCTGATATAATTTTAAAACATAAATAAACAAAAGCGGGCTAAATAAAAATTCAAAACAAATAACACAGACCACCAGCACCATGAAAACATTTTCTGTTCTTTTTATTTTTATGTTACGATCATAAAACGACTATGAATTCCAAGAAATACAATCATCGCTCCTGAAACCCTTACATTGTTGCCTTCTTGTGAGATGAGAATGGTGGACATGCGCCCTTTACTCTCTGACATTCCAAACCTGCTAGTAGAGGTTGGGTTGTTCTTCACGCCTAATCTAGGGTGCCTTCCTCTATAATATTCTTCTTTGTGGCATTCCAAACGGTAATGCCTAAAAATTCAGCATGGGATTTCCCGAGAACCAATTTTGGTTATAATAATTGTGAGTTATCATTATGCATATCTAAAATGTATCAGTAAAACGAAGAAAAAATATGTGCTATCCAAGAAGTATGTTTCTGATGATAAATTCCAACTATTATGAATCAATCACTACTTGAGTGTATTCGTTCCCTACCCTGACTCATTCATCACTGTACTTAGAGAGGTAAAGCACGACTGACCAAATGAGTGTTTGCATCCGTTAGGGCTTCTTCAGGAAACTTGAAAATGATCAGAGACGTTAATTGCTTCACTGCTGGCTTCAGTTCCTCTTTCATATAATCTTGTCTATAATGTTTCCTGCTAATCTCATTCTGAGAACAAGCAAGAGCTGCTTCTTTTCCATTTGGCTTCTAAATATGCCAGAGATCATCTAATTTACTTTCCTGCCTTATTAGGCTTGAGTTTCATATATCTTTTCCAAGACAAATAAGAACATTAAAAAATAAAGAGGCAGAAACAAAATGTGTATTACTTATCTTTTTGCATATATTCATTTTTCTTGTCTGTTAGGAAAATGCCTTCCAGTTAATTATACACCTGTTGGATTCCTAACAGAGTTCCCTAGCAAAACATCCAGTCGGATGAGTGTTCATTCATAATTTAGGACTAAGTGCCCTTTGCTTCTTTAACTATGAACTTCTTTTCTTTTTCCTAGTATTGCAAAACACTTAAATGGTATGAAAGCATTTTTGGTCATTTTAATAATCAAATATTTACAAATGTGTATTGGTAAATTATGGACTCTCTCTGGACTTCATTTATACATCAGTGATTTGTTGAACCCATTTCTTATGTACAGGAAGAGACTGAAGAATTGAAGGAAACAATGGTGATCTCCCTGCCATGGTCACCTTACTTTTTAAAGACTGCTTGATTCAAGAAAATGCAAGGGCAGGTTCTTGAAACATGTCAGGGAAGATATCTGGGCTCAGATTAAAAAAAAAAAAATAGGAATTAGAAGAGTTGACAGGACTTGGAGATGAGAGCATCCAGGGAAGTCCAGGCTGAGGAGAAAGCCTTACCACAAATAAAAATCAAAGAAAGAGTCCTCTTCATAAGCAAATGAAGCAAAGAATGACCACAGAATCAAAAGTGTGAAGCAAGGAAAGAGGAAAGATGAGATAGAAAACAATTTGGTAATGGAGAGCAGACATAATGATAACTAGTTAAAATTCATTTGGCAGGGGAGATAGAACTTGAAACATGTTTTAAGCAAGGAAATCATAATGTTATATTTATGTTTAAAATAGATTACAATTTACATAGCAAATGGATTGGATAAATCTACATACACAAGAAATCTCAATTTCAAATGTATTCCACTGTCCACAGGAATCTACTATATTCAACAGACAACATGCACTATTTTTTTTTGTTCCAGTAAATATGTACATTGTATCAATCTATGGGATGGACTGATAAAATTTTTATATTTTCCACTTTCAAAGTTCTAACATCTGTAGTATACACAAGAGCTCATCAAAAACTGTGCTGTCCATTAAATTTAAAATCTAATCACCATTATTCCTCCCCCACTTTGAGCACACCATCATTTCTGCGTACTCTATCACACTTACTCTTTCTGAAGTATTTCTGGAACTCCTTTTTCATGGGTGTCTTTGTAAGGTATGATTAAGATTATGATGAATATTACTTTGTAGAGCATCCAATGGAAAGGCAGGCTCTTAATTTATTACTATATGTTCTTATCTGCCCCAATCACCAGATCTGGTACCCTGTGACTTCTAGATTTTTCCCAAAGTCAAAATGATCATGAAAGAAAAATGCTTGAATCTGTTCAGGATATCAAGGCTGCTGCATCAGCCAACTACATTCATTCATAAGAAAAGAAGACATTAGACAAATAAACATTAAATAGTGTATTAGATCATTACATACAGGTATTGCCCTAGTATTTGTTACTGAGGTGCAATACTTGGTTCCCACAATTTAATAAAGAGAAGGTTTATTTTGGCTCACAGTTTATATTCTTTCAGTCCATAGTCAGCTGGCAGACCAAGGTGGGTGGTGGCAGAGGGGGGTGGCAGAGGACAAGTCCAGCCCACTCCCCAGGGAGCCACCTCCACCCATAGGCTTCACGCCTCAACACCATGGTTAGTTTTGGACTCATCCAGGGGACCGATCCATGCAGAGCATCACCACTCTGCATCCAATCACCTCACCAAGGCCACACCTGTGAGTGTGTAAGGCTTTGAGGAAATCTCTAGATGCAAAACATAACATTCTGCTCCTGTCCCCTGGAAGACTTACGTCTATTCCTTTATGCAAAATGATCTCAATCCATCTCTAAGAGCTGCCAAAGGCAGACATAGATTTGTGACCCTGAAAAAAATGAAAAGAAAGGCATATGGTAGACATTTCCATTCCACAAGGGAGAAGTAAGGAGATACAAAGGAATGGGACCAAAGCAAGATGAAAGTCTAGTGGAGTAAGTATCAAATCCTGTAGGCCCATGTCCAACACTCTGGGCAAATTGTGATGAGCTGTGAAGGCCAAGGGCTTGGGCGGCCCATCCCTATGGCACTGCCAGTGTTTATACCCTCATGACCTCTAGCTCTGGGGCCTTCACTTGAATTATGATCATTTTAAGCACCCCTGGGAAAATAATAGCATCCTATAAATGGAAAATCTAGCACTATTCACATAATTTATTTTTCTCCTGAAGCAATGCTGTAGTTAAGAAAACTGACTTTGAAAGCCAGACTTGATAGGTTAAAGTCTACATTTGCCAGTTTGTTTCAGTTGCTTTTCTCTCATTGCTGGGACAAATTACCTGACACCCAAAATTATGGAAGGAGAGGTTTATTTAGCTCACAGTTAGTGGAAGTTTTAGTCCATACACAACTGGCTCCAAGGCAGAACGACACATGGCAGAGAGCAACAGTTCATGGTGGTAGAACACAGAAAGAGTAAAAAAGGAGGAGCATACACAGCAGCAGCTGAGAGCATACCTCCCCCTTCCTTATATTGCACTCAGACAATCCATGGGTATAGCACTCACACCCGTAATCCCAGCAAAGAATCATGGATTAAGCACAAACTCTAGAAGCTGCCTCATGACTGCACAAGGCTTCGGTGTGACACACAGACCCACACCATAATGCAGTCACTAACTATAAACATGTTGGAACAAAATTTAACCATTTAATCCTTGAATAGAAATAGTAGTGGGTAGAATACAGAATTATTATGAGTATTAAAAAGTTAATATTTTATAGTACTTAGAAAAAGACCCTACAAATTTTAAATCCTATATAGGTGCACATGTATTCATCAATTTGAGTGAAGATTTATAATGTAACCCATCTCAATGATCACCACAAATTTAAGCCCTAGAACATTACTTTTTATTTGTGTAGTAACTATTCTAATTTAATTCAACATTAAGTTCTGTTAAATTTGGAGTAAACTAATTTTAAAATAAGTTTACACATTTTCTCTAACTTTAAGAAGGAAAAATGGACAGAAACTCATATAGTGATAAGCATTAATTAGGTGCCTACTGTATACTAATTAGTGTTGGGGTTTGGTTTAGACCTTATTGCAAAACAATTAACAGTACAGGGGAAATATAGATTGTTAGAGTAATTGATTATGTTTTACATTTTACTTTTCCAGTATTACTTCAAAGCACTGACTTGTTGGCAGGACAAATACTATTAAAATTTACAAAATCAGCATCATTTGAAATTTCTGCTACATTTCTCATTTAGAGATATGTCTTCCAGCTGTTCGCAGTGCTGTCTCTTGCTGGGATCCACATCCTGAGCCCCATTTGCTGTTCTGTTATTGACAGGAGAGGATCTGAATCTTCAGCTAAGATCAAGTACCTGAGCACTTGCTATCCATTTGCTATCAGCTTAAGATGCAAACATACTAAATGTGTGTTTGGATGTTAATTAAGTCTAGCCACTCAAATCAGAGGAAAAAAACAGGAATGGAACACATGGAAACTGACAGTGCCTGCCGCAGCCTTTAGTCAATACATATCATTGATATTAAAATGTATTTTTGAATTAAAATTGCTGTTTAAAAATTATACAAAAATAAGATTTTTTTCCTAATGCTGAAACTCTTTTGGAAAGCTTTGACTGAAGTTTGAAAGGCATCGATGTGGGGAAGAATAATCTCTTCTTGCTATTTGTTGACTACTCTGATTCCTTTTGAAAAGCCCTGTCTGACTTCCACCTTTCTAATCCTAAACCAGCGACACCCTCTGTGACATGTTTTCTGTTCTCGCTCTCTCCCACAGCAGTGGTGAATGTGCCACTCTTCCCACCGCAATATTCTCTCTGCCAACACACATTCATCCTTTTCCACTTTTTAGCTCAAAACAAGAATTTTAAAAATAAGTCATGTCTGACTAATTAACAGAGGTTTTTTTCAAGAAATGCTTTCCCATATTTTCAAATGTACTTTGGAACTGAACTAAAAATAGATGGTACTCTGTATAAAGAAAGGTTGACATCTCACTGTGTATCTATGCCAATCTTAACCAAAAATAAATAAGTAATGGTATAAAGTATGAGATATTTGGGGTTTATAGAAAAGGCAGATATAAAATCACTTTTCATTTAAACAGCGGTTTACCTGTCAAAGTTTATCTGTGAAGAACAAGAAATATTTTGTCTATAAATCTTCCAAAACAGCTTTCACTGACACCAATGGTTTACTTTAAGGAAAGCGATAATTAAATGTCACTTTTTCTTATGGTGAAAGTTCCAGAGTATCTTTTTTGATAGAAAAAAAAATGTTTTCATAGTATAAGCAGATTGATACTCTTTTCAGATTTCCCAGACCCCTTGTGGCAGTTATTATTCTGATTTGGTTTTACTTTTAATAATCTGCTTTCCACTCTTCATTTTCTGTGGACTTTCAGGGCTTTCAGTGTAATGGAGGCTCTGAGCCCTCCTATTCTGGAGAAGCCTCAACTCTCAGTCACGTTCCTAGGACCGCTATCCTGGCCACTGCAGTGTTTATGTGCTCTCCCTTCCTTAAAAGCTTGGTTAGTTCCACCACTGCTGCCATAACTTCCCCACCTTTGCTAGCTACAGACTGAGAGTAAATCACGGTAGTGAGACTGGGCTTGGTGGCGCACGCCTGTAATCCCAGCGCTTGGGAGACTGAAAACAGGAGAATCACTAAGAGTCTGATCTGCACAGTGAGACCCTGTAGCCCTGTAGACTCTGTACTAAATACATAAAAAAAAATACAGCAGTGAAAAGCAACAGGTAGACTTGAGCCATGAGAATGGAACAATGGGACCTTCTACAAAACTCCCTTTCAATATTGTCTTACATATTAAAGTTTATTTGTTTTGTTTTGTTTTCTTCATGTTTTAGAGAAACAATGAAATAATGTTTCCAATGTGGGGGGATATTTTCAGTTTCAGATTTCTGTAACTAATTCAAGAGGATAGATGTGAGTAACTCACCAAAAAGAGCTGCTAGGTAAGAGACCCAGGGTAGGAAGAAAACCTGGGGAGCAATTTAGATCAGAGAAGGGACCCACGTGCATAGTGCAGGGACTTCTGCGTTCCTTCTGTAATGAGGAGACAGAAGACAGCCCAAGTTCATTTAAGTTGCTATGGGATGGAATGGGCAGGTGGCTCTTCATGACAGTACAGGGTCATCTATTACCATAGCATGGACAACATGAAGCACCTAGAGAGAAATATGGCCGTATATGTTCGTTTGATGACAAATGCTTCCACTACTTGTTATTCTTCCTATCTTTCCATTTCTCTTCAAAATTGAAATCATGTTTGCAGGTCAATGCTTCAGTCTATGTACTCTGATGGGCAACCCTGAGTGAAACCTTGACTGGTTTGAAAGGCACCCACATGACTAGTGAAGCATATTTGTGAGTGTGCCTTGGTGACCATAGGGCCCACATCTGGGGACTTGGCTCCCGAGGGACCTGGACTCCTGGCTCCACGACTGTGATGATTACATGTTCACTAGCCCCTCCATCCTGAGAACCCCCCTATTTCTGCTCCTGTCACCAGGAGCTAATCAACTTTCCTCCACTGCTTCCTTCTGCCAAGGAGAGAATGAAGCCCTTTTGCCCTTGTATTCTGGAGAACCAGTGACTCACTGCCCTGTGCCAGGACTCGCAGGTGTTTAGAGGTACAGCTTCTGAAACTGAGTCAAAATAAGCCTCTCCTCACTGAAGCTGTGGGTAGCAGGTGTTTTATTGCAGCAAGCTGAAGCTACCTAATACAAAAAAACTACTTTGTCCTAAGTAAAGTTTTTGTTGTTCCTTTGCAGTTTGTTTTCTTGTGGTGTTGGGGATTAAGTCCACTGTCTTATGCTTGGTAGGAAAATACTTTGTCACTGAGATACATCCTGAGCCACAGATCATTTGTGTACATCCATGTTCACCAAAATATATGGTTATTATTCACTAAAAGAAATTGAACAGACAAATAAATGCTGCAGTCTTGCAGTCAAACTCAGATTCCAGACTTTAAAAAGACTTTATAATTGTGTTGTTTATTTAAGTGTTATTGACTTATCTGTTATTGACTTAGAATATTAAAATGTACTGTGGAATCATTTAGTATCTTCTGATCACTGATGTGAATACTGTAAAAATGTGTTTGCGTGTGTGTTCTATACAAATCTGATTGATCATCTGTGTGGGAGTGAACACACGCATGCGTAACGTGCTCCTATCAGCAGTTCCTGACCTCAGAAGGAACCGTCAGCACCACTAAGGGAATTGAACCCTGAGTAAGAATCTTTCAATCTGGTTCATTTTATTTGTTGCTCCCATTTTCTCAGGTGCTTTCCAACCACTTGAGTACACTGAAGGATTACTTGGGGGGATGTTTATCAGAATTAAGAATGCAGGAATGTTAGTAGAGTCAGCGTATAGTTTCCAACATAACAAAAAAATTGTTTAAATAATTTGAATTATTGTTATGATATTTCGATGGTGTGGAGAGGGGCTGTGTGAGGGGGAGTGTTGCTTCCTATTTTCTCTGAAGACATTAGTATTTACAGTAAAACTATAAGGAGTTCTAGTCAAGTAATAAAAATATATATTTCTCTTCAGGGTATCTTAGGCCAAAAGAAACAAAAATATATGTGATTATAGTCAAAGATGCAATAGCAAATTAAATGAGTACTTTAAAAAATTTTAATATGCTATTTATTTGGTACGAGGTCTCACTACACAGCTCAGACTCATAGCGATCCTCCTATCTTAGCCTCCTCAGCAGTGGGATTACAGGTGGGGACCACCACGGCCGGTGTCAGCATGTCATACCCGGGTTCAAACCTGGGTCCTTGTGCTTGCCAGGAAGATGCTTGGACTGCCAAGCTATCTTCCCAGCCCCAAATCACTACTGGTGTGTATATTGTACTGTAGCATTGCAGCTTTATAAAATGTACCTCAAACAATTTGACTGTTTTATTTAGAGGAACAAATATCTAGCCCTTGGCTCATCATTGTGAAAACTATCAGCCCTTATTATATAAGGGTTCTGCAGCTATGGGTTTGACCAAGCACCAACTGAAAAGATTTTTAAAGGGCCGGCCAAAAAGCTCAGCAGATTAAAGTGCCTGCAAGCAGGTTCGGGGCCAGAGGTTCAATCCTCAGGCCTGCCGTGCTGGCCCTGCCCCCAGGGAGTGCCAAGATGGCAATTGAGACAGGGCATGGTGGCGCACACCTGTAATCCCATCACTTGAGATTCTATAAACAGGAGAATCACTACGAGTCAGGTCTAATAGTGAGACCCTGAACACCTTGTACACCCTTCCCTTAAATACAAAAAAAAAAAAAAAAAAAAAAAAGAAAAGATTTTTAACACTGCATTTGTATTTTACATCTTCACACTATTTTCCTTTAAATTATTCCCTAAACAATAGAGTGTAACAACTACTTACACAATATGCACTTTAAATTAGCTTTTGCAATCTATTTAGAGATGATTTAAAGTATAAGGTCAGGGCCGGTGAGAATTCTCAGTGGACTGAGCACCAGCTTTGGCAAGTGCATGGACCAGGGTTCGTTGGCCTGCACAACATGCCTCCCCGACCCCACCCTTAGGTGCGCTGAGCTGGACACTCAGTCCAGACGTGGTGGTGCACGCCTGTAATCCCAGAGCTGAAGAGGCTGCGACAGGAGGATCACTACAAGTCTGAGCTATGTAGTGAGAACCTGTACCAAATTCATTAAAAATAAAAAATAAAATAATAAAATAAAATAAAGAAAGTGCAGGGTACATATGCATAAGTCACATAAAAACACTATGCCATTTTATGTAAGGGACTCAAGAATCCAGAGTTTGGTATCCATAAGAGAGCAGTCATGGGACCAACTCCCTAGCAAATACAGAGACAACTAAATTCACTTTTTTTTCTATTCAGTACAGGATCTACAGAGTCTCACTACATAGATCAGGCTCCTGGTGATCCTCCTGTTCTCAGTCTCCCAAACGCTGGATTCCAGGCGTGTGCCACAACGGCAGTCTCAATTGCATCTCAGCGGGCCCCCGGGGGGCAGGGCTGATACAGCACCCCGGGGATCAAACCTGGTTCCTGCGTTTGCCTAAGCAGGCACTTTAATCCACTGAGCTATCTGACCAACGCTAAATTTGCTTTTTGATATAAACAACATTTTTACTCCTCACCCTACTGTCCCTCCTTTCTTTCTCTCTGTCTGGATGTCTGAGCTTGAATTAAGTGGCCATTTGGGAACTATTTAAAGACAAGTTTGAGAAAATGAGGAGATGAGACTCTAATCTGCTGCTACTTGCCAGCTTCAATGTTTACTAAGTGCATTTTTATCCCATTTTAAGCGATCCTTATACTAAGGTTGCAGTCTCCCTCTCTGGGTGCAATAGGACAGAATCCCTTAGCTCTTAGGAATTATGTGGTAAAGGAAACACTCCCACAGTTATTTTCAACATTTTCTCAAATAACTCCATTCTCTTTCATTTCTCAGAAGTGAAGGGTTATAATCTCATTTTTATCCTGGCATATTTTCTTTTCATTCAACATGAATATCGAGCCTCAAATGATAGGGCAAGGAGATAGTGCAGGGAGATAGCACAGGGGCATAAGCACCTTCCTCACAAGCACAAGGTTCTGTGTTCTATTCCCAGTACAAAATAAAAAGAGAAAAAGAGTCAAATAATAAAGCAACCTCTCTGATAACTTTGCCTGATAACTTCTACATTAATCTGTAATTAGCAACCTATTTCAAACCATACAGTTTTCGTTCATTGATTCTGATTCCTCAAGATTTGGGAAAGAAATATCCATACAGAAAAAGTACTTTCAAAAAGTAAAAGTTCAGTTCTTATTTTTTCTCCTTACTAAGTAAGAGCATGTTGAACATTCTGATAATCATAAATCCAAGGAAAAGAAACTTAAGATGTGCTAGAAATCAGAAAACAATATCATCTACATAATGTCATTGTGTGAATGAAATGTATTTATATAAAACACTTGGAATACATCCTGGCACATAAAATCAAAGTAAAAAAAAAAAAAAAACTGTCTGCTGCTCTTGATATTTTAAGTAGCTGATGAAGAGGTATAATTGGTAAATTGTGGCTCATAGAGTTTTATTTTTTATAATCATTAGCTCTTTGGGAATGTATAAAGTTTTTCGAGTACGGTGGATCTTAGATCACAAATCATTGTCATAGTTCATATCCCTCGGAGGAGAGAATCTATCACTGCACAAATCTATCAGTGCACAATGATTTTCAAATTCCTTTCCTTCATGAGTTTTTGTGCATGTGTGTGCAATCTACTTACACGTTTTTACTTTCATGAGTTTTGGTCAGATATTTTGTACAAGCATCTGTTCTAAAAGTTCATAATAAAATTTGCTTACAAGGTTTATAATATTCATTATGTTAGTTAGATAACTTATAATTTGGCTGGTCACACTGTAGCAATTATATCACTAGTAGTTAACATTGATATGACAGATTTCTAGGGTAACACCAGAAGTTGCCCCACACTAGAAGCTGAAGGAAGCTTTTGCTTAGAAAAATATATGCCAAGCTTCTTAAATTAAGCAATAAAAAATAACAAAAGCTGGGAAAATTAGGAAAAACAAAGGGCAAACCTCAGTTCTAACTGAAAGCATGGTAAGTTAATTATTTTCAAATCTGATTTATATTGCATTATTTTTTAGGGAAGGGTCTACAGGGTGTTCAGGGTCTCACTACTAGATCAGACTCATAGTGATCTGCCTGTTTACAGCCTCCCAAGAGCTGGGATTACAGCCATCCACCACCATGCCCAGTACCAATTATTATGTATAAAGCTCTCCATAAGCCCTAAATGAATATAAGGTATTTTTCCTTTTACTATTTAGTACTAAGATTTGCTTGTTCCCAGTCAGGCTATATCTATAGAAAAGGCAATACTGTGACAGTTTTCCAGAGTTTATCCACATTGGGGAGCTGCTCTATTTTCCAAGGCAGAAGACAGCAGCTCTGTGAAGCTGACACCCAGTAGAATCCAGTCACGGGGGTCTATCCTTGATCAAAATCAACACTCAAGGTTGTGGCAAAGATCATCAGTTGGAGTGAACAGTACTGTGTGCTGCTGGCTCTTGTGTGCTATGACAATGCATCAATTAGCACCAATTATGTTAAACTAGAGTCTTATAGTCAGCATTTCCTAAAAGATGAACAGCTCACAATGCTCCTGCCTAAGAACTCTGCAGCTGCACACATTTTTTCCAATTTGCATTTATTACTTACTAGTACATAATGAATGTATTTCTTACAGGAATTTGATACATGTACTAACACATCTTAATTTTTTTCATCTCCCTTCCCTCTGTTATCTCCCAAGTTTCTCCATCTCTTTATCTCTTCCATTTTGGTTCTGAAAATTTCAGGAGCTCATTAAGTGTGCATGTTAACCATGTGCATCCCTCCAATTCCTTTTCAGGGCTGGGGATAATCCTTCTTAACACAGTATTTTTTTACCAGAACATTTCTTTGAAGATGGTGTAACAGTTTGCTAACAAGTGTGTGACCTACTGTCATAGAAGTACAAATAAATGATGTAAGGTCATTTGTTAAATTCACATAAAACTTACAGAAAGCAGACATTTAAAGAAATGAGGACTAATAGGAGAAGGAATTCATTAGTTCCATATTATAGAGGATCTCTTTATCCTCTATAATAATTACATATTCTGGCACCAACATTTTAATCTTTATTTACATACAAAAAACTCATTCATGTTATTTATTCTCAATACTTTCTCATTAATGTAAACCCTTAGTCAGCATAAATCATTTCTTTTAATGGTAGACAGTAAAAATACCAAAATCTTCCATTCAAGAAAGTGTTTCTAATGGCTAATGACACAAAGAAAATGTATTCAAGATTTTTTGAAATATGGTATGCGCATCACATCAAAAAGAGTATTTTTGTTTAGTCATTCTTTCTTAGAATAGTTCACTTGAAAATTGACTTGTGTGTCTGATTTTCACTGGAAGTATATCTGAGTATTGTGGATGATATGTGGAAAATGAGCATTATTTACAGTTATTTTTTACTTTGTATATGTGTTAAATTGGCAATTATTGCCTAAGTATGTGCATCATTTCTAATGCCTTATCAATTATTATAATTTATTTAAAATAAAATAAAAAATAAGGAAAAAATTAAGATTTCTTGAAAGCGTCAATATTCTATTATTTCCTCAATCTTGCATAACTATATCTGTTAATCTGTGCAACAGATTAGACAACAAAAATAGATGATATAATAACCATTTTAAATTAACTATTCCTGTTGTGAAAATCTATAACATATGTATTGTTATATATTACCCTGTTTCTGTCTTTTTTCTATTTGTTTATACTTGATTTTACTCTTCAAAATTATATTAAAATATAAAGAGCTATTCAGTTAATAATTAGTCCCTGGAGATTTAGAAAATGGGTAGAAAGAACAAGTCTCACCAATAAAGTTCTATGGAGTAGGCATTTCATTTCCTGTGAAACAAAGTCAGACCTAGCCAGGTGACTGATATGACAAGTAGAAAGCAAAAGTGAGCTAAATCAAACATCTTTAAACTTTTAAGGATTCAGTCATTTGTTTTTCTTAAATTTATATGGTTTTTGTTGTTGTTGTTGTTGTTGTTGTTGTTTGTCTTTCTGAAACAGGGTCCACTGTGAAGCTCAGGCTGGCCTTGAGCCCACTTTGTAGCTTAACCTGGTCTCAGACTTGAAACAATCCTCCTGCCTCAGCCTCCTGAATGATGGGGTGGCAGGCACACACCACCATGCCCAGCCTTTTCTTGAATTTATATAATTATTTTATTGTATGCTGCTTTATCTGATAAGGCACTTAAATAAAAACTGAGTCAAAGTAAATAATGTTTAAAATACCTTATAAAGAGCAAAAATAACTTTTCAGTTTATTAAAAATAGTTTAGAAAATAGAGTGAAGTCCTGTAATTTGACTAGCATTTAACTATTTGGAGAGATTTTAAAATAGTTGTTTTCTCTCTTTTAAATTTATAAACTACTCATTTTCACATTAACACCTATCCTAATGCTTAGTCCCAGCAATTAAGGTATCATAGAACAGGAGTGGTCTTTCCGAGTACGCATTGTCCCATGTTTCAAAAGTTGCATTTACCCAATTGATTTCAGACACAAGTGTTGATCCAAAAAGGTTTTATGTTTTATGTTAGACCTCTAAGAGAAGAGCTTCTCACACTTATGTGCAAATGGATTTTATAAGGATCTCATTAGGAGGTGAAGTAGCTCAGAAGAGCCAAGGAGTTGGGGGTGGGAGGGAGATAGATGTGTGTCAAGGTTGTGTTTTGGGTCCCTAGCAGTGCTGAAGTCAAGGGCCATCCATACATCGAACTTTAATTAAGAAGAGTGCAGAATATTTTTTCCTTGAGGTTTAAACTAGTGTTAGTATTTCACTTACTTCACACTTAATATGTACCCAAGAGCTGCTTCCAAAATTCTGCAAATCTAAATTAGAGATGATTAGGCCTTCCACTTGCTCAAAGAGCACACCTCCATGAGGCCGTGTAAAGCTGACTCTGTCATCTTCCATTAGAAGAACTGATGGCTAATGATAGATACTGACCAGTACCATATGAGGACCACAACACCTCTACAAATAACTGTAGTGTTGTGTTTTATACCCAAAACAGCCTCCAAAAGTCTCATGACCAGGCAAGACCTGCTGGAAAAGGTGTGCTCACTGCAGGCATAGCCTGAAAGGACTTATTCTCACTCCTGGCTCCTCTCTCTTCTTGCTGGTTGCTATGGGATGACTAGCTTTCTTTGGCCGTGCCATTGGGCCACATCATTCTTCCCTTGTGCCCTCCCAGCCATGGACTGGCCTTCACTGTCCATGGGACTCACTGAAACTGTGATCTAAAATTGGAGGTCTCAGTAATTGGATCCTAGAGAAGGCAAAAAAGGCTAATATGGAAAACTGGCACCAGGAGTGGAGCTATTGGAGTAACTATACATGACCGAGTAGTTTAGAAGTCTTTGCAAGTAGTTGTTCAAGAACTTTAAAAAGGAGTGGAGATGCTGGGTAGTGAGGCTTTCAAATGCTACAAGCAGAGCTTGATGAGGGATACTGATAAGAGCTCACCAGAGTGCTGAAAAGAATACAGACAGTGAAGGAAAGCCAGGCTCAGGACTTTTCTGTTGGGTAGAAGGACTTCGTTGGCAGTTGGACTCAAGGCAATAAGCATTACACTCTGGCAAAAAAAAAAAAAAAAAATCGTCTACATTTTGCCCAGGTTTTGAGATTTTGCAGTAAACAGAGATTAAAAGCAATAGACTAATTAATCTACCAGAGGAAATTTCAAGGCTGCCCACTGATTAAGTCCTGGCATGGCTAGTCTGGATGATTTTGACCACATCTATAATGAGACTCAGGATCATACAGCAGAGATAACTGGTTTCAAAAGCCTACAGCTTTACCAGAAAGAAGATACCTGAGAAGGTAAAGGATAGGAAAGTATTATAGGCCTATAAAGACTGGCATTAAAAGAAAGCAAATACTTTTACAGGCACTAGAGGGAAGATGTCTTAAAGACATCTCAGATAACAGCGAGACCCCACCTACAGCAGGTTCAGGAGTGCAAAGCTGTAAATCTTTCATTCAATAAGAGAGTACCTAGGATGTCTGCTCATCCCATCCAGCACTGTCCAGGGAAGTGAGCCACTGAGTCCAGCCATCTAGGAACTCAGAGGATGCCACAGACACATTTCAATTTCCCAGTTCTGCTCAAGCTGAGAGTTTACCATGATATTATGAATGTGGTGCTGATTCTTCAGTCTCACAAAATGCAAGTTATAACATCACAAAAGCTACTATCTAGACTTTGGCAGGCCTAGAATCCCAGGCAAAAGATGTTTCATAAGGTCACACTTCCTGCCAGGAGCTCATGAGAGATCAGTGAGTGAAACTGAGAGTGAGGCCAAAGGTTTAGTGGAGGCCCTAGCAAACTGGAGATGTCAGGAATGTGGAGATTCCATTAAGGCAAGTGCAGGCAGTGAGCACAGCCAGCAGGGGGAGGCCACACTGGTTTCAGTGCATGGTCACAGTATGATATACGGGAAAAGTATATAGGTTTGTGTATCTCAAGAAAAAAAAGATGATGTTTTTATGGGATCAATATGTAACATTGACCATTACAGAAACAATGTGGACAGATTTTGTTTTATGGTAGAGAAAGTTTGATCTTTACTACATGCCTAAAACTGTCATGTTTAAAATTATTTAAAGTCAGCATATTTAAAGTCATGTAGTCAACTACATTATTTTAAGATAGGTAGATGTTTTCTTTCTGTGCAGTCTTGGTTTTGATACCTGCAGTGAATTCTGGGCTCAGCATTTTTCTATGCAAAAATTAAGATCAGCCAGAAGAACTGCCACCTACTTCATGGATCAAATACCCATTGAGAACAAAATTGATGAAATTTTTATACAGATGTCACAGTCCTCTCTCAATTTTAAAACAAAGTTAGTTTTTTGAAATAAGAGAATAGTACATATTATAACATGTTTTAGTAAATGTCATGAAAAACATTATTACAGCCTATTTATATAATGTAATTTTAACATTCAAATTTCCTTACATACAGTGCATTTAACTAAGAAAACAAAGATCGCAATCAAGATGATGATGAAAAATAAGCTTTATAGATCTAAAGTTGAAAGTATTTTTACAAAAGTTTTTAACATAAAGATCCTAAGAAGACTTTGGCTATTGTAAAAATAACTTCCAAATGACACTGAACATTGAAGTACACAAAAAACTATTATGCATCTCAGATTGAATTATAAGCCAAAGTAAAAAAAAAAACTGGCCATCTAAAGCCAGTAATAAAAAAACAGTAATAATCAAAACAAAATGAAAACATTGGAAAATGAAATGTGATCTCGTAAACTCTGAATATGTGTCATTTGGGTCACTGAGAATACTACATGTAGATTATGAATTGGCCTATACCTAAAAACAAGTCAACAAGTTGTTTTTTGAATCAAATACTTCTAATCAGATAGAGTAGTTCCATTCTCCCCAAGTATTCACCCTTCCAGCTAAAATTGCCCAGAAGCAACACAAAGCCAAGCTTAACAGCAGACTGCTCAGGACCCTTAAAACTCCATGCAGGACAGAAAAATGAGTTCTCTGGACATTGCAAAAGCATGAAACTGACAATGAGCACAGCCTGAAAAGTTATACAAGAAACTGTCCTTCGACTATGGGAAAGAGACTGATATTTCTGGCAAAATCTGTCCTATTCTAGTTAAATGATAACCTAAATGTGTTTGCCAGTAAATGCATGCCTGTCTTCTCTCCTCCCCCCATGGTTTCTGTGGGAATATGTGGGAAGTTAATCCTCCACTTCCTGCTTCTATTCTATGGAAGCAGGTGTCACTAATCCTCCCTGAACTGGTTTCAAGGGAACACATCTGGCAGCCGATCTTTCCTTTCCCACCGCGAAAAGCAAGCAGTGCCACATTTGCCCAATGATAATAATTTCAGTGACATATGGCAACAACTGGAGCCTCCACAATCACCCATTGGAAGAGAAAGAGAGTAGTCTACACATGCGGTGATTTGACTTGATGCGGTTATTTGACTACATGCAGCCCTCCACCAAGGTGTGGAAATCCAGTGGGCTGGGCCTCCTCGGTGCCTTCACTGAGGCTGCACAAGCTTGTTTAAGCCTCAGCTTGCAAGTTCTCCACCATCTCCCTAGTGTGGTACCACATGTTCCACAGAAGAAAGAACAAGAAAATCTGTCCAAACACTATTAGTAAAAATCCTACTTCTCATTGAATTAGGAGAAAGTAGCTGTATATCTATCCTAACTATTTTGTATATACAGATACAAAATGGTCCTCCGTTTATATCCCCTTTTTTGTTTAGCTTTGTCAGAGAAGGGTATTCCAATCCTGCTCATCAGGCATCTGGCTACCATTACCTTTAGTGTTAGCATTTTACCATTTGAATTTTGGAACAACACAAACACTTAGAAAATAGTATCAATACATTGTATCTCTGTATGTTATATGTGTAAGAATATTTAGTATAGAGTGAGTGTGGACAAAGTCTGTTGAACATTTTAAAGAATTCCAAGATAACCAAAGGATGTAAGGAATACAGCCTATGTTGGAATTCAAGGAACTAACTACATCACTAAAACCTTTTCAATTAAAAAAGAAAATCCAAAGCAAAGCACACAGAAAATCTTATTCCTCATTGGCCCTTGATGTCGGTAGGGCCAAGTGGAGAGTTGAACCTGCACATCAACTGTTCACTGACTCAATCACTGTAAGCCTCTTTGCAGAGGTAAGGCAGTCAGTGCTCTACTTTTCCCACACTTCTGGGTTTTTTCTGTCTTATTTTTTCACCCAAAACGCTTTCATTATCAGACTACAGTGTATAAAACTTAACCAGGTTTCTAAAAGGCAAAGGAATTGTTTGAAATTAGTACATGTTTGCAGTGAATAATGACTACACTCTTTGTAGCATATTAGTGGGTGCATTAATAACATATTTCAATTATTTTCCTATTTTTGTGTCACCACCAACCATTTTATTTTTTCAGCATCAGGTTGTTTTACTTTTTTGTTTTGATTCAACGGTGATTGCTGTATTACATAATGTTTTCTAAAAATTAGTTGTGCAGATTACCAGATAAAGCATGCAAAGCTGGCAGGGAAAGGGGAGAAATTTTAAAAGAAATTAAAAGGAAAAGAAGAAAACCAGAAAATTTTAAGCACTGACTGCTCCCTTCTGTAGACCAGCAAGTACCAGCAGTACAGTTATCCAGTCCATCCTGCATAGGTATATAAATTCATTGTTTCTCCACCTTCGCTCACTTTCCTGTCCTTTTCCTCATCTCAGATTTTCCTTCCCTTTGACTAGAATCTTTTCCTTTCACAGTATCTACTGTAACTTTTAGATTTTACTTACTCTTTCAGGTTCTTAAAACAGGTTCTTAGTGAGACAATGCGATGCCTGCTTATGTGGGTCTGATTTATTTCACATATGAGCATAGTCTCTACTTGCATACATTTTTCCTATCAAAGCATCACATTTGTCTTTTTTATAGCTGAGTAGATTTCCTTTGTGTAAGAATATCACATTTTTTTTTTACTTATTTCTCACTTGAGGAGCATTTGGGTTGTTTCAAAGATTTAGCTATGATAACTTGTGCTGCTTTAAACATGGGTGCATATATATCACTGTGGTATATTTTCAGTTCCTGAAATTTACAACAACAGGAATATCTACGTTGAATGGGACCTCCAATCCTAGTTTTCTGAGGAATTTGCACACTGTTTCCATAGTAGTTGTGCCACAATACACTCTCACCAAGAGTGCAGGAGTGTTCTTTCTTCCCTAAAGCCCTTCCAGCATTTGTTATTGGTTAACCTCTTGATGACAGCTGTGCTTTCTGAGGTGAGATGGAATCTCAGTGTTGTTTTAATTTACATTTCTCAAATGCACAAAGCCTAGGGCTTTGTCAATCCACATCTTTATTTCCACAGGAAAATCAGCCTCAACCCCCCATGTAACATCAAGGAACCAAATAAAATAGGACATTGAGCTAAGGGGTGCACAACCTCTTGCATTGAACTTCAAATGACAAGTAAGAGTTGATTTTTTACTGTACACATTCAATAACCAAAAAATATGAGTGAAACTTTCTCACCCACAATATGAAAACAAGTAGCATGCAGAGAAAATGTGTTGAGAGGAAAATTTATAGTGCTGCATGCTTTATATCTAGAAGAATATCAGAAAATGGAAAAATATTCCATGTTCTTGGACAGGCAGAACCAATATAGTCAAAATAGCTATATTTGAAAAGCTTACAATCAAAATACTAAGAGGATTCCTCACATATCTAGTAATAATAATCCTAAATTAGAAGGAGCAAAACCAGACTCAGATTAGCAAGAGCAATTCCGAGTAACAAAAGCAAAGCAGGAAGCATCACAATCCCACATTCAGAGTTGTATTATGAAGCTACAGTGGTAACCACAAATGCTACTGGAAGAAAAACAGACGTGCTGTCCATGGAACAGACTAGAGGGAGTGGGAACAACCTCAGAGATATTAAACAGTTCAATGAAAACACACTGGAGGAGGTATAGTTTTTTCAACAAATGGTGTGGGAAAAATTGCATATCCACATCCAGAAGATTGAATCTAGAGCAGTAAAACTCAACATGTTTTCCAGAAATCAAAATGGAGAAAAATATTTAATCTACTGGAAGATAAAACAAGTAAACCTCTTGAAGACATAGGTGTAGGCAAGGACTTCCTGAGCAGATCACCTGTAGAGAAAGAAATAGCATCAATAGTTCACAAATACAATCATATCAAATTACAAAGCTTCTGCACAATAAAGGAAACAACCAAAAGAGGGAAAGACTTAATGGGAAAATAAAATTTTTCAGCTATGCCTCAGATAAGGGACTAACATCTGGATTGCATAAAGAATTTTTAAAAAATTAGATGCTTCCCCAAAATAAAAGACTCAATAAGAATGGGTAGTCAAGGGCCAGGGAGATGGCTCAGTGGAATAAGTGCTTCTCTGGCAAGCGCAAGGGCCTGAGTTCAATCCCTGGTTCCACAGAAAAAAAAAAAAGAATGGGTAGTCAAAATGAATAGACACTTCTCAGGAGAATGAAAAATGGACAATAAATGCATTGCACATGTTCAACATTGCTGGTCAGTAGAGAAATGCAAAATCAAAGCCGCACTAGGATAACATCATACCCTGAAAGAATGGCTATCATTTGCAACAGAAAAAGTAGTACAACCACTATGGAAATCATTACAGAGATTCCTCAAACAACTAGAAGTAGATATTTCCTTCAATCCAGCCATGGCCATTCTTGGTGTCTTCCTACAGAAGTTAAAGCTATCACAGTACAGTGACGCATGCATGCCTGCCCTGGGAGTAGTGAAACTTAGATAGTTAAATCTTAGAAGCAGCCTGTATGTCCATCAACAGATGAACAAATGACAAATAGATAGTATTTACACACAATGGAGTGCTACTACGCCATAAAGAAGATAAACTTGGGGGCTGGTGAGATGGCTCAGTGGTCTAAAGCACCTACTTAGAACAAGCTTAGCAGAGCACAGGGACTGCGGTTCAATCCCCCAGCACCACATGCCAGCCAGCACCGCCCCCTGGTGGGCTGAGCTGGCCACACACACACACACACACGCACACACACACACACACACACAAATAAATAATAAAAATTATTTTTAAAAAAGAAGATAAACTTGAAGCATTTGTAGGTAAATGGATGCAGCTTGAGGCCATAATACTAAGCGAAATGAATCAGATATACAAGTTTAAATATTATATCATTTATCTTATATGAAACTCCATAAAATGTAAACAGCAAAATAAATGTAGGTAGTGGGAAGTAGAGAGATCTTTTCAAATGAAAGAGGAAACTAGAGAGGTAGAAGAGAAGGAGGAGAAAGAAAAAGGACCAAAAGAAAAAAACTTGGAGAAACATGGAAATACAGCTTTTTCAAATGTGAGGGGTCCTAAGAGTTAGAAAAGGTAAAGAAAAATAGAGGGATAGAGAATCAGAAAGGAATTAAGTTACGTTATGTTTGTATGCAAACTCCTCATGATAAATGTAAGCTTTATGTACTGTAAATGTACTAATAAATAGAGAAATTAATTAATGAATAAATAAAATAATCTAAGTTCATTCTTCACTCTGTTAGAAAGATAAGAAAATGTTTGCTTATTTTCACTCCTTAAAATAAAATAATAGTATTAAAAAAAAGTTTGTCTTATCGATGGTTAGTATGAGTCACTAGTTCACTTTTTCTTTCTTTTTTTTAGTGTCTCTCTCTAGTTCTGGTATTATAGTAAGGGTATATTTGAGCATGAGTTGTGAAGTGGCCCCTCCCCTTCAATTTTCTATAACAGATTATAAAAAAAGAGGATTAATCTTTAAACAGTTGATAAAATTTCCATTGAATCATTCATGCCAAGAGATTTCTTTCTTTCTTTCTTCTTATTTTTTTGGCAGAACCAGTGATTGAACACATGCCCTTGGGCTTGCCAGTCAAACACTTATTCTACTGAGCCATCTCCCCAGCCCTGAGAGATTTCTTTTGCAGGAGAATTTTAGTAAGATTCTATTTTGGTAACAATTATGGTACTACTCATCTTGTTTATTTCAACCTGATTCAGCTTTCATAAGTTTATCATTTATCATAATTCTAGAATTTTTCCATTTTCTCTAAATTCCCACAATAACATTATATAAAGTTGTATTTAGTGTTCTTATCTTTTAATGGTTATGGGACTTGTCATCTTTCCTCTACAATTCATCATGTTAATCATTTGTATCTTTCCTTAGATTATGTTTCTCCATCTTACTAGAAGTCAATTAATTAAATTTGTTTTTAATGAAACAGGTGTTTCTATGTTGTATATTATCTCTACATCTTTTTTTCCTGTTTCAAGTTTCCAACAATATTAAATCAAAATGTGGCTGGGAATGGTGGCATACACCTGTAATACCAGTACTCTAAAAGGTACAGTAAGAGGACTGCTACTAGTTCAAGACCAGCCTCAGCTACACAGTGAGGTAAAGGCAGCCTTAACTACAGAGTGAGATCCTCTCAAAAAGAACTAAAAATGGATTTTAAACATAGAACATACGTCTATATAATTATTTTCTTTTCCATAGTTTTATTGAGAAACAAATGGCAATGAGACAGTTTCAAACCAAATTGGTAAGACAGTTTCAATAACTAACACATTGCATACATTCTTCCTAGTAGCTAATTGCTGTACAAGATGCAGACATGGTATCCTATTTACAAATACTATTAGAACAAATCCCTCTATTCATTAAGAGAATGTAACTATATATCTATCCTAACCACTTTGAATACACAGACACAAAATAGACATCCATCTGTATCCCCTTTTTTGTTTAGTTCCATCATTTGAATATTATAGGTGTGTTAGCTCAGCAAAATATTCTAAAAGAGTCCAGTAATCCATAATAGTATTGGGTCTTCTGTTTGACTGGCAATGTCAGAAATTGTTCTGAGTCCCCTACAGATCAACATCTATATAATTCTTTGGAAGAAAATGGAGAAAAGTATTTAGATGAAAAACTATGCAGAATTCTTAGCTTGACATGAAATACATGATGCAGTAAATTTGACCTCTTCAAAATTATCTTTGTGAAGCACTATAAAAATCCTTGTGACAATACTGAAGAGGTTATGTACAGCCTGAGAGAAAATATTTGAAAGCCATTTATGCATCAGAGTACTACTATCTATAATACACAAAGAATCCTCAAAAATTAGTAGTTAAGAAGAAACAATCCAATTAATTAATAGGCAGTAGATATAAATGCTTATTGAAATATATATATATAAATGACAAACATGAAAAAATATATTTAATATCATTATAAGCAGATAAAAAGATATTCAATATCCATTTCCATTTGGGTAGTGCAAAGTAAAACCACAAAGAGGTGTAACTACATAGCTAAGCAAATGGCTACAATAAAAACATTGGCAACAGCAAGCACTGGAATGAGTGCGCAGAAACGCTCACTTTTACACTACTGGAGAGAATATAAAGTGGTACAGTGACTCTGGGAAACAAGTGGACAGTTTTGTTTTCTTTTTACAAAATTAGAGACCCAGCTATCTTTTGACAGCAGTTTCATCCTTAGCAACAATTCTACAGAAATGAAAACCTCTCTTCACATAAAACCCTATACATGAATAATCGTAGCATCTTTGTTGGTAATGACAAAAAAATGGAAAACACACAGGTATTCTTCCATACATGAGTGATTAAACAACATACCAGTCATGCAATGTTTCTCGGTAATAAAAGGAGAAAATGATACACCAAATTTAAGTAAATCTCCAGAGAATTATGCTGAGAGAAAACACCAACCCCATAAATCTATTCATAAACATTCTCCTAAGTACAAATTGTAGAAATACAAATTATATTGATAGTCTCCAGAGGCCCAAAATGGAGGAAAAATGAAGGAGCTCTTCTGAATCTTCAATGCATCACTGTCACAATACTCATGTAAAATAATTTTGAAAGCTGTTACCGTTAGGAGAAACCGGAGAGCATGTAGGATTTCTCTGCGCTGCTTCTGATAGCTTCACCAGAATCCACAACTACCTCAAAAACTCACATTTATTTATTTATTTATTTTCAAGACAGAGTCTCACTCTGTAGTTCAGGCTGGTCTTGAACTCACTATGTAGCTTATGCTGGCCTCAAACTCATGGCAATCCTCCTACCTCAGGCTCTGGAGTGCTGAGATTACAGGCATGGACCACCATGGCCCACACAAAACCTCAATTTATACAAAGGCTCTCCCTTTGGCTCTCCCTCAGCATGGTAAAAGATGATATTCATTGTCATGTAACTTCTTTAATCTCTGTGAAGGAGTTTCTTTTACCTAACTATAAATGTCATGTGCACAGTGTATTGGTTTGCAAAACAAGTAAACAAATGCTGCCACTTGTAATTCTTCCTGTATTTTCATCTACGCCTACCAGAAGAGCACATGGCTTGCTAGGGTTGCACACCTGAGAAGCAAGAGTAAGAACTGAGTCTTCACTATGTGTAGATGAGGGGATCTTGATTCTTTCAATACCACCACTTTTTTGGCTCTATTAATCTTTCCAGGTACCTGACTGTAAATATTGGTTTCTAGTCTCTGTGTGTTGAGCATAGATTTTTCCTATTCTTTTGGTCATACGTCTATTGAAATAAATGTCCTCTGTGCCTACATCATCACTTAAAATTGCTCATGTTTGCCCTCCACCACTGTTCCCTGGGTCTGCAAGCCTGTCTCTAGGTCCCCAGTGGGCCTGAGTTTTAACTCTGAGTCTTTGCTAATACAAATACTTTGTTCTTACAGATGGCCTCTCCAGAGGCAACAAATCTCTCAGTCATACCTTGCTCAACTCTCTGTTCATATCAGACAGTGGAAAAACTTATGTACACATTTCCACACATGAATTGCTTGCTTCAGTATGTCAAATAGAAAGAATAAGGTCTCTAAAGCATAACCATGATCATAAACTATAACAATTCAAATTCCCCAGTCTTATTCACATAGGGAACTTAAATTTCCAGCTGGTATGCCAACCTTCCAGGAAATGGTGAAAGTGTTCAAATATTTGTGAATACCAACAGGAAGAACTGCAATTGCCCCAAAAAGAAATTTCTCTTACTTGTATTTAAAAGTTCTATGCCTAATATATTTTTTTGCTTTCTGCTAGTTTTATTCTTTAATAGTTACATATACATTGTTGCCAAACCAATACCACAACAAAATAATGGTCCTAGTTCTGAATTTTTTCTAGACAAGTGTGCCCGTGTGTGTGTGTGTGTGTGTGTGTGTGTGTGTGTGAGAGAGAGAGAGAGAGACAGAGAGACAGAGACAGAGAGAGACAGAGAGAGACAGAGATACAAAGAGACAAAGAGACAGAGAGAGACAGAGATGGAGATAGACATTTATTATGTATGCCTAATATTTTTTTATTTTTTTATTTTATTTTATTATTATTATCATTTTTTTTTGGTGGAACCAGGGATTGAACTCAGGTCCTTGTGCACTTGCCAGGGAAGTGCTTATTCCACTGAGCCATTTCCCCAGTCCCCCTAATATTTTAAAAAATATGTTTAATTACAATTCTTCAAAGTTTTCTGAATCCTAACAAAAGAGGTTTGTTGGATTATATGGAATTTGAATAAAGCATAACTTTTCATATAATGTATAAAATTCATGTACATATTGCACTTATTGGTAAAATGTAATTATATAATATAATGTAGGTTGCATACAATCAGTAAGTGACAGAATTAAATTTGATGTTAAGTGTCATTTTTTACTATAAATTTTTCATAAAGAGTCATGCATGGAAGCTTATCTGATTGCCTATTTGAGAGTAAATTCAAAATGATGGTGAACAGAATCACTTTTCATTTACATCATTAATTTACTAACGTATGAAAGAATATCCATCATAAAGGAAATGGAATCACCTAGAATTTAAAAGAAAAAATTTTTCTTGATTTTTCTGCACAGTATTCAGATTATGAATTATTAAAATATCTTCATTCCAAATAGAATTTGGTCCAGAAATTTGGAAATCTGGTCTTGTCTTCATGTTTTGTGATCCTTGGTGTTTGAAATCCATGATAATACATGATCTAGTGATTCTATATGTACTTTTGCCCTTTCCTCTACTTTCTTCTAATTTCTAATTTCTACTTTCTCCTAATTTCTTTCTTTTTTTTTTCTTTTTTTCTTTTCTTTTTTTTTTTTTTTTTTTTTTTTTTTT
>NW_004524585.1:27281909-27286667 GCF_000260255.1 Octodon degus | reverse complement strand
TTTTTTTGGCAGAACCGGGGATTGAACTCAGATCCTTGCATTTGCCAGTCAAGCGCTTATCCTACTGAGCCATCTTCCCGGCCCCTCTTCTCCTAATTTCTACCTCATCTCATTAACTTTCTACTTCCTCTGTCAATTCTCCACCCCAACATCACTTCTGCATCTCCTCCCAGCTCTCCCCTTCTGCCTGGTCTCTCTCTGCAACTCCTCTCACCTCCCTTCTGAATGTCCACACTTTTCTAATTGTTCCTTTGCATTCACTACTCCCATCCAATCTCTTCATTTTTCATCCATCCACAATGTGTAATTGCAAATGATACCTGTATCTATAATAATATTTTCATTTAATGAGTCAGTATCACTAGGTTGTTTAGAAGAACTCTGAGTCCTAAACCTCACTAATAGAGTTAGAACCTCGCTAAACTACGCACAGGAGATGAGCATTTCTTCAATTATGAAAACATGCTTTGTGAATAAGAGCTTGCTACAGCACTCAAACCTTTACTGAAACTTTATATTTACTGTAAGAGAGCCATAATAGTAGAAATGCATGTTTCATTCTTGATGAGTATGATACCACTCATGATTCATTCACTTCAAAAATCCTCACTTCTTAACATCAGAGGTTTTAGATGGCACAGATATAAACAAAATATTCTGCCTCTGATCTCCAAAATACTCATGTCTACTACTTTGTACAAAATGCATTTATTCCATCTCGAAGAGTCACCAAATTTTTAGCAGTTCCAGCATTTCTGAGAAGTCCAAGTACAGAGTCTCTTCTGTGTTTGAAGGCAAACTCTTATTTGTGATCCCCTACAAAAATCAAAAAGAAAGTAAATGCTTTTGTTGTAAAATGACCAATATTAAAACCCCTATTCCAAATAGAAGTAATACATGAATAGAAACTAATAGGATTAAAGTAAAAGTAAATTCCAGCAGGAAAAACATTAAATAGTATAGATTTGTGTCCAGAATCCAGATGTATATTTGAAGGCGCTTGGACATCCTGGCCTCTGCAGCATCACTGCTTACTGCTATTATGGCTTCTCGAGGTGTCTTTGCTCACTGACTGCAGCTTTCTTCAGAAGTTCTTTCATGTTCCTTCTCCAGCTTCCTGGGATCTCGACTGCACTTCTGGCTTCTCTCACAGCTTCCTGCACTACTCCTTTGGGGGCACACTACCTGACATCTCTGACCTTCTTTTGACATCTAGGAGGAAGCTTCTCTGATGCCACAACTCTTGCATCTTGCATTACACGTTTGCAGCCACAGTATGCCACAAGTTTGAGAAGAAGCTGGAGCTCCCTTGGATCATAGCTAGAGGTCTGTAAAGTCAATTTCTTAGGAAGTCCTTCTCAAGTAGGAGGCATGGGGACTTTCTTCTTAAAGCAAAATCTTTGACATTTGTATCCTTGAACTTTTAAACAGTGGTTGGCTGATTCATGAGATTCCCTCAAGGCACCTTGCATGTTAATCTGATACAGAATATGTGACTCCTTTTAAATATTAGTCTGAGTAGCAACCATTTTCTTATTTGATCAAATGTTGTAAGCCCCACCTTTACAGGTGCTTCCTTGCTGGACATAAGCCAAAGTCTTAAAGATTCAGCCCCAGTTTTTAGTCTAGATTCCCATGGCAAACATGGTTAACAGCAGCCAGAAGTGCTCATGCCACAGTCTGACCTTTGAATTTATTAGTCTACTGCCATTATTTCCACTTTCTCAGAAGGTCTCAGGATACGGACAAAAAAGTACAAGTTTTCTGTCAGTGGATGTGTCAATCAGTGTTGACCAGAGAAACAGATATAATACAAGTTATAAAAATATATAAGAATTTACAAATTTGGCTTACAATGCCCACCCAGAGAGTTGGATGGGAAAAGTGGATAAGGTCTGTATATAAACTGGATACCTGAAGGATCCAGTTGAAGTTCTGGAGTTCACTGTGGTGTCACATGTGAGTTCACATTAGGAGGCCAATGTGTCTGCAACGGAAGGCTGAATGGTCTGAATGTGCTGAAAGCCAGAAGATGTTACTCAAGGTAAAGGCAAAGACTAGAACTCTTCTAAAGAAACAGAAGCAGATCAGTTCTTCATTGCCCCTTTATACCATCCAAGAGACAAACTTCCCTAGGATGGGTCTTCCACACCCTAAGGCATGAAATTGCTGAGCCAGTTTGGTTGAGCTTCTTTTACTGAAGTTGACACAATCAACCATCACAGAAGATAACACAAATGGCCTTGATTCCAACATCTAATAGTGTCCTGTTGTTAATTGAAACCCCTGAACCTAGTCTTCACTATCTGAATTTCTACATGCATTGTGGTATTCTGAACTCTAACCAGTAATGCCCATTACAGTTGCTAAAAGAATTCCAGGTCTTCTCTAGTTGACACTGGTAAATATTTCCAAAGTTACCCAAATATTTCTAAACCGTGCAATCAGGCAGTCATAGTGAGCACCTTACAGCTTAGTGTCTATTTTATTCACTTCTTGTCACTAGATTGAAATACAAGATGTTTAAAACTTACAGGAGAAAAGTTTATTTATTTTGGTTTAGTTTCAAATATTCTGGTACATAGTTAGTAAGCTCAACTGAAGAATCAACAAGGTGAAACAGATTGTCTTGGAGAAAACCATTTCATATGAAGCACCTAGGAATGAGAGAGAGAGAGACAGATAGAGGCAGAGAAGGAGAGAGAGATAGAGATAGAGAGAGACAGAGACAGAGAGAGACAGAGACAGAGAGACAGAGAGAACAGAGAGATAGAAAGAGACAGAGTTAGAGACAGACAGACAGATACAGACACAGAGAGACAGAGACAGAGATGGAGACAGAGACAGAAAGACAGAGAGAAACAGAAAGAGAAAGACAGAAACAGTGAGACAGTGTTGAGGGGCATATGCCCTTCTAAGTCAAAGCCCCAGTAATGCACCTCTTCCCACAACATCTCACCTCCTAGCACCAATGTACCTATAGTGACACAATAATCCAACTATCTTCTAAACACATAAGACTTTGGTGCCATTTGAGATCCAAACCATATCATGCCATGATCTTTAATTTCAGATTTCTGCCAAATCTCAGAACTTAGACAAAATATCAACATTTTTTTTTCTCTTTCCAGAGCATAACATATATGGTCTTGAGTTCAAATGTCAATGGAGTCCTTGTTCCTAACTGAAACTTCCTGATGTTTGCCTTTAACATTTGCATTACTTGCAACTTTCTGCTCTTCTGAGCTCTGACAAGAATCTTCCATCAATATTAGCTTACAGCATTCTAAGAAGTTTCTAATGCACTTGGAGATTGTCACAGTAATGAATCTACTTTCCTGGTACTCAAATCTATCTTATTCACTTTTCTTATCCGTGAGACACAATGACTAACATCCACAACTTAAAGGATGAGGGGTTCATTTTGGAGTACAGGTTTTAGAGGATTTAGTCTGAAGTCAGCTGGCTCCAAGGCCAGATAGGGCAGAAGAGCATGACAGAAGATTCTGTCACAAGAAAGCTGTTCATGTCATAGTGATAAGGAATTAGAGAAAGGATAAAGAACCAGAGAGGAAGATATACCCTTCTTAGTCACTCTCACTGTGACCCGTCTTGTGGCTAGGTCCTACCTCTAACAGCATACTTGCTTACAAACTCACTGATGAACACAGATTTCCTATGATGCAACCACCTTCCAAATGCCTCATCTCTGAATGCATGAAAATTTGGGGGCACACCCCAGATCCAAATCATGATACACTGCATGATATGCAGGAAGTAGAGTAAAAGGTAAATAGCCCAAAAGGAGATAAATTCTTCAAAGACACAAACCCACTGACTCACTCTTCCAATAGCTCTACCTCCTAGTAGACTATTTATCTATACATTCATCAATAGGTCAATTTATTGATGAAATCAGTGCCATGAATAAATGAAGCTTTGGAAATACTTTATGTCTAAAAAATAATGCACATAGAAATCATTTCAGAAATAGTAAGTTGTTATTTACCAAAGGACTTTCTCCAGAACACATTAGATGAATCAACTACAACTGGCAATAGAAATGATAAAACTTGCTACTATAAATATCAAAGTGTTTCGTTTTCTCTTTGATTTTGTGAACACTGTTATTTTATGATTTTTTTAAATAGTAGACATCCTAATGTGTATGAAGTTGCATCTAATTTTAGTTTTGATTTACAGTTTTCTAGTGATTAATGATGCTGACCAACTTTTCAGGTACTTGTTCACTATTTATCTTTTCTAATTCTTTGTCTCTTTGGGATTGAGCTATTTGGTTTCATTTGTCCGAGATGAAAGGTTTATCTCTATGAATTCAGGATATCAGTCTTTTATTGGATTTGTGACTTGTCAGTGTTTTCTCCCAGTCTACGCATTTGATGCTTTTTTATTCTGATGATCTTTTTTGATGGATGAAATATTTTAATTTTTATAGAATTGTTTACTTTTGTCATGTTTTCCTTTGTAGTCTGTGCTTTAGATACTGTATCCAAGTAGCAATATAAAATTTTTCAGCCAGTATGGAGAACAACATTGTGGTTCCTCCAAAACGTAACAGTACAATAACATGTGATCCAGTGACTGCACTTCAAGGTATAACCAAATAATTTAATGGTAGCATCTTAAAGAATATCTATTTGGGGGCCAAGAATACAGCTCAATGGCATAAGTGCCTGCATGGCAAACCCAAGGTCCCAAGTTCAATCCCCTGTACAGCAAAAAAAAAAAAAAAAAAAA
>NW_004524585.1:27260861-27281809 GCF_000260255.1 Octodon degus | reverse complement strand
AAGGAAGAAGAGAAAGAAAGAAAGAAGAAAAAGAAAGAGAAAGAAAGAAAGAAAGAAAGAAAGAAAGAAAGAAAGAAAGAAAGAAAGAGAAAAGAATGTCTTTTGGTCATGGTAACAGTAGCAACATTATCGCCATCTGGAAATGTCTATGAATATGCAAATGCACACATACACGCACACACACACACACACACACACACACACACACATCAGAATGTTAGCCTGAAGAAATATATTCTAATATATGCTAAAACATGGACAATTCCTGAAAATACAACAAAGAGTTCAGCACACAACGACATATACTTTTTGATTCTACTTTCATGATTTAGTTAGTTAAAATTATAGAGACAGAGAGAATGGCAGTTGCCTGTGGATAGGAAAGGGAGAAATAGGGAATGTGGGTGCAGAGTTACAGCTCTGCAAGATGAGAAGTGTTGCGGAAAGAGATGGAGCTGGTAGATATTCAGCATCATAAATGTTTTTGATAAGACTATGATGTACAAAAACTGCTAAAATGTTAAATCCTATATTATATATATATATATTTTTTTTTTAACCAAAAGTAGAATAATGTGCAAAAAATACAATCTGGAGGTTTCCAACACTTTTTGAGATAAAGGTAGATTACAAAGGAACACAGAATTTCTGATGTAATGGTTATGTTCTCTATATATTGATTTTCATGAATTTTATACTTTATACCTGAAAACTTGTTTATTAATGTGAATGAGTTTATTGTATTTAAAATGAATAAATGATAAAACCACATTTAAAATTAATTTTGAGTAAAGTGAATATGCAAAGGCTGGAAACAAGAACGCTGATGCATAAAAGTGCAGTGCTCTAGAGTGATTGTTGATGGCAGGGGATTATACAGTTGGTTTTCTTGCTCACGTGATACAGTTAGAAGAAGGTCTTCAATGTAATGGACCACTGCGATGTCTTGTGGAAGAGAAAGATGGTTTAAACCCCTGCGAACTAAGTCATGACTTGGGTCCTGAGAGTTGATATTCCCTTGAGGTGAGAAATGAAGGTGTTTTGAGGTCTTTCCAAGGTGGGAGCAAATTGATCCTAGTGACTCTTATGGATAAACATGGAGAAAAAAATATTTGCAAATCAATCACTAAATTTCTTATGTCAAGGAATGTGTTAATTTACAAAAAAAAAGAACAAATAAGGTATCACATCCACAATTGGAAATATAACTTATAAAATAATTTCAAGACCCTGCCATTCTCCATGACCCATCCATATTATAGACAGGGTCAGATAGAATTCAAGGGTGATGTGATAGAAAACACCACTCATAAATCTTTTAAGTTCTTGATGATTGCACTAATCTCTATAATATCTCTAGGAATGTGATTGAAATTATTATTTTCCTTGGTAGAGCTAAGTCTAAGGGCTTCCATTTTGCCTTTCCTTCAATAATAGCCCTCATTTCATTAGAGAACCAGTGTGGGGATTCTGCTGAGTACTGAAAATATTCATCCTAATTTTGCATTCTGAAATGGGGGAAATGACCACAGGTTAGGTCTGAGAACCTATTGGACTCTGAGCAGGGAAATACATAAAACTCAGTGATCACCTGAGCCCCATAGGCACCTACTCTGACTAGAGACCATGGTGTTTTGGATCTCTTATAATTCATTTCAGAACCAGTGTCCAATAGTACTCTAAATTCCTGAATATTTCTTCTTTCCAAATGTGCAGTTATCAAAGTTCAAGGCCATAGGTCTTCTTAAGAAGTGTGAGAGATAGTTTGGCAGCAGTATACCAGGGCTTTTCCTCAAGCAGACCTGGCTTCCTTTTGTTCAAGGTATTCTGGGTATGTAAAACATCTTACGTCTGAGAACTGTTTAAGGTGCTATAGCTCTCTGTTGCTAAAATTGCAAGTGAACTTTTGTCATATGCCCTGAAATTTCCTGCTATACAGCTCCACTATAAAATAAGTAGGATACTCAAGAAGGCTTTCTATTTATTTCACTTCTGAGAACACCTTGATTATGTAGCGAGCATCATAGGTCTGCAGGAGCCAGACTGTTCTAATCATTCCTTTGTTTCTGCTGTCCATATGGTAAATATGCTCACTTTGCTTTGGGCAGCTGAGAGCTGCTACCTGACCTCTACCATTCTAGAATCCAATTAATTATATCTGCAAAATTACCTCCATAACTTCTGGTCTGTAGAGAAAAGTGATGTCAGAGCTCAAAGGTGCTGATTATCCCCTCACAAATAGGTTTTTTAAGGCATTAGTGAAGGGTATATCTTCTGAACCTTCCCAATTTTGGGTGAGGAAGTTTGTCTTAGAAAATGTACTCCAATATTCTTATAATACTGAGGCTTTGAATCTTTTCATCAACAATAAACTAAAGATATAAGGCATCTCCAGCTTATTTACACTAAACCATCCTTTCATCCATATTTCAGCCAACCCACTAAATAAACTGCTACCCATGTTAGCTCCATGAGCTGAGACATTAGTTCCAGGATCTTTGCTTAATAACTCCGTATGTGGCAACCCACTTGGGTTCCCTACTGTTCTCCTCTCAGATAGAAGCTTTCTCTCCCTTAATAAATATATTCTTCTCTTAACCTCTGTTGTTCCATTTTTCAATTTTAGAGAACATAAACTCATCCCAGATATCTTCCAGATTATGAGTTTCTTGACCCTATATTATTTGGAAATCTTCCACAAAGATTATTGGACAGAGACTTAAAGCTATTCACCTATCTGAGGTGAAATTGCCTGGTATCTATCGAGGGCCTTTAGATAAAACCTCTGGACAGTATCAATGGCTACCAATCAACAACTATGACCCCCTTCAGCCTGAAGAAGCCACAGTGGTCATGGCCCATTATTCCCTGTTAGCCATTCTGGTTACTTCTTCAGAAAGAGGATTGTTCTAGGTAGCTGAGATAGATAGAAATATAAACATGCAGACAAGGCTAGGCCCTCAAAAGGAGCCAGTAGGGAAGACAATATACCTTGCAATTGTGGCAGAGATAGGCACTCCTGCTGTGGGCCAGACAAGACAGAAGATTAAACAAATGCAGCTACATACCTCCTTCAGGGATTGACATTCTAAATAGGTATCAATCACCTCAAAAAGGTCAGGAATAGTCAAGAACCCAATCCCTACAGGAAAGCCTCCTTTTTTTGTGTTCATGCCCACTTACCATGTGATTCACTTCCCCATTTGATCCTGATTTAATCAATTTTACCTAGACAATTATACTTGTAATCTTATTGGTTGACCGTAGTTTTGTCCCATCTCATGCTTACCTAGTGAGTTCCCATTTTTCCACCTTGAGCCCACCTCACCTCATGGATTTTCTCTACAACAGTCCCTGGAGGGCTGGGGAAATAGCTCAGTGGTCCACTTGTTGGCTTGGCAAGCACAAAGACCTGAGTCTCATTTCCAGTACTGTATCCCATGCCACACAGGAACCATGCATGGTGGCACAGGACTGCAATCCCAGTGTTGGGGAGGTTGAGACAGTATGATCACTACAAGTCTGAACTACATAGAGAGACCCTGTAAAAGATAAATAAATAAATAAATAAATATTTTTAAAAGTCCTAATAAAGGTAAGTTCCTTGGCAACCCACTCAGGTCCCCTTCTGTATCTCTCAGACAGCAGCTTTCTTTCCTCCCAATTAATATATTCTGCTCTTAAACAAAAAACTGGTCCATGTAAAGAAATTCAACCTGATCCAGTTGTATGCTTCTTCCACCACTATCCCATACCTTCAAAACCCATTTCCATACCTGCTCACTGACTTTAGCTTGTAAATTTTACAAACTCAAGGAATTTTTCAGTATTACAGAATACCTCCACGTGGATCACACTGAATGCTTTACTTCTACAATCTTCTGAATACCTTTTCTGAGGTTTGAGCCTGGCTAGAGAGAAGAAAGTGGGTTTGAAGGAGATTCCCCAGAAGCATCTATGTCATCTGCCTTGGAGACTGCATTAGGGAAGGTCATTACCACAGGACAGTACTGCTCAGGCAGGGGTGGAGAGGCCGCCACCACAGGATGTACGTGTGTGAGTGGTTCTGTCACAGAGAGTGGGGAGATCTCTCCCTCTGACAAAAGGAACTTATCAGCAGGTAGAAGCTCGATGTCTGCCCCTCATTGTGGTTTCTACAACATCTCTATTACAATTTACATCTCTATTCTCCATTATTTCTTCAATCGCTGCCCTCACTGGGATTGTTGGTATCCTCCAATATTGAGAGTTTAGCTTGGACTGCATTTTAGCCAATCACATGATGCGAGTTTATGTTTTTTTCCTGAGCAACATCAGTTCTAGCACTACAGGAGAGATTCTTTTTCAGGATCAATTTAGAAAGCTTTAGGTTGCATATGTGTCTGGAGTTAGGAAATAGAATCTCGAAATTCATACCGTCCCTTATTACTTTGTCCAGACTTGCTAAGGGCAACTAGCCAAAATCATTATATTTCTTAGTCTTCTAAAAATGTCATGTATATAGTCATTATATTTCTTGCATTTTACAAATGATAAATTAGGAATATTAGATCTATGTTGCATATTCTTTTAAGATATTTGCACCATGGGCTATCACTATTATCTACGTTATCAGGAGAGACTATGGCAGGTTCAGATCTCATTGAATTAGAGTCAACTCCAGGAACCACTCTATGCAAATTCTTTCTTATAACTTTGTTTCTCTCAGCTTAGTTGGTACCAACATTTACACTGGTTAGAGTTCTCTAAGCTTGGTGGAGAATCATGTTATCCAGGAGTTACTCAGTCCTAGAAGCTAGAAGGTGAGGAAAAAGAAGGATAAAAGATGCTGTCACTGGAAGTCGGGAAGCTCCTCGCAGAGTCACCTGTGTGAGTCCCTGCTGAAAGTTTGAAAAGCTGCATTCTCATATCTACAGGAGATCACAGTAGCAAAAATATGCCCCCTTAAGTAGAATGGAGTTTTTAAAGAACCCAGTCAACTTATTTCTTTCTTTTCCCATTGCATACAGGCTGCAAACAATGCCATTTGTATTCCAGGAAGGTCCAGCTGCCTCAGTTTGCTGGTCTACCTACCCAGCCCACAGAAACACCCAGAAAAGTGTGCTTTCCTAATCTGCTGGGCATTTTTTAATCTAATCAGGTTGACAATTGAGATTAACTGTTGTAGCAATTAAGAGTTTTCACAATACAGCCTATGGTGAGACAGCCCAGAAAATACTTTTTGCCTTAAGGCAAGAGAGTGGTGAAGACAGTGGTTCTGAAAACAATAATTGTCAGTATGCCTGTGAAAGAGCCAAAGCTCCAATAGCATGCTCTTTTGGTTTTTTGTTTTCCAACAATAATTCTATCACAGGCAGAAATTAAAACAAAAAATATTATTATCTCTGTGAGCTGAGCCAGAGCTACAGATGTCTGGAGTTAAAAGATTACTCATTTAATCTTTGCATTATCCAATCCTCTCTTTGAAGACATTTCAGTAGCATGCAATAAAAATGACTTTTCTTGTCAGACTAGTTTCTCAAGTTCTGATCATTTCACATGAAGTCAATGAAACAACTGACTCTATTCCTTTTACAGCATCAACAAAAACAACAATAAACAAACCAAAACAAAAAAATTTACATAAAAACATACCTGGCCAATCCAATAGTTACTTGGAATGGCTAACAGATATTTATACATAGTTAGCTCAATATTTTCTTCTGCCCTTACAACTAGGAAATAAAATGGGGCAAACAGCTTACTGAGGACTATTTATAAAAGGAAAATTTGGTTTTAATATTCACAAAAATACAAATAAAACAGATTGAACTTCTTTTTACTGTCACCCCCATACAAACAAACACACACCAAGTTTCTTTTGGGTTATAAATTTAAATAACCAATAAAAATGAAGTTACTGAACTGAAAAAGGAAACTGAAATTGTTATGTCAGTTCCTAGTAAAATTGGCTCACCAAGTGAATGTTACTGGATTCCAGGTTGCCCACCTCTCCTTCTGGATTTCACTCCAAGTTCTTCTCATCTTGAACTAAGAACTGAAATGAGCAAAAACAGTGGGAAAAGTTTATTTGGAAAAGTAAAATGGAAGAAGGAGAGAGAAATTGGCTTTGCAGAGCAATGTTGGGCCAAGTAAAAGAGGAAAAATCGAGATGAAAGTACATCCTGAAGGAAACAGGGTGGGCTATTGGGAGGAACGCCAGGACAGAAGTTTATTCTTGGCATCTGTGTTCTTTTGTATTGTCCAAACCTGGAGGCAACCCTCGAGATCTTCCACATGTGGGTCCTGAGAGACAGTGATCAGATCCCATGCCTGAGGCTAACGTCATGATTCTATTGAAAATCTGTTGGAGTTCTCCAGAAAAGTCCAGGTGCAGGGCTTTGGGAACCATTCTGGGCGTGTGTTCCAGGATCTTGTAATTACCAAGTCACATCTACTTCCCCAGCCAACTTCGCCACACCCTAGCCATGTCAGAATGGAGCTATCACTTTGCAGAAAAGTGGCTGAAAAGAGCCAGAAGCAATACATGGGCTTACGTATTAGGCATTTCATCTTATGCAGTGCTACATAAAATTTAGTTCATTTTTATTGTGTTTACAACTTACTTGAGACTTTTCTTTTTATAAACATACATTAAAACATGACATTATTTTATTATAAAGCAATTTTGGTAATTTAAGAATACATAGTTTCTGTATTTTACAGAAAATACGTATCAGTCACTTTGAGAATCAAACAACAGATAGCTTTTGAAAAAGAAGTTTTTTTCCTCCATAGAGGAGGACCCATGAATTCAAAGTTGCCAGCTCCCCATCAGAGCTATGACCCTGCTGGTATGATGCAGTAGGGAGATAAGATGCATGCATTGTATTTCGTACACAAAGGAGCAAGTTTAATCTGCAAGTGTTCAGCCAACAGGTGTTCCTTAAATTGAAATTAGGTTTATCAAGTCTCATCAGCATAAAAGCGAATTTTCCTATGATCTCAGTTGACATCTTTATATAAGATTGAATGGTGCAGAATTACAAAAGATAAGGCAAATGCAATTTGCTACAGTTTGGGAAATCCTTTGAAGTAAAAAGCTATTTATTTATTTATTTATTTAGTGGTATCCGAGATCGAACTCAGGATCTTGAGCTTGCCAGGAAAGAACTTATTCCACTGAGCTATTTCCCCAGCCCTATAAAAAGCTTTATGTGCATGTGTGTGTGCACATATATGATTGAGAATGTGTGGTAGTATAATAAAAATACAGAAAAGTTTTATGAGAAAAATTAAAGAACATGTGTTCTTACATAAAAATAAGAGCAGTGAACAATTTCCTTTTTGTACGATTAATTTTGTTCCTAAATAGAAATATATGTTTTAAATATAATTTAATAGTAACTTTGCATTAAATTATTTTGGATTCCATAAATATGTCTACTCATTCAAAAAACATTGATGGAGTACCCGTGTCAGCTGGAGCCTGGAGGATAACATATGCATCACGATGCCATTTCTGCATCTGAGCCCTACAACCAAGGACTGAAACTCCTGAATCTATGAGCCAAAATAAACCTCTTCTCCTCTAAGGTTAGGGTGCCAGGTATTTTGTCCCAATGATGAGGAGAGTAATTAAGACCAACTGAGCAGCTTTCCTCTGCCTGCCTTTCACCATTAGCTTTCTGCCTTCTATCCAGCCAGTTACAGACTGCAATTGATGGAACTATGAGATAAAATAAATTTTCACCCCTTAGACTGATTTTCTTTGGGTAGGTGGTCCCAAAAATCTCACTGTATCTGAACAATATAAAAATGGATATTGAGAAGTGGATTCATTGCTTTGACTATATTTAATTCTGTGGTTTAGAAACTTTGGACTGGTTTCTAGGAGGAATTTCAGAAGATTTGGACAACTGGTCTCAAAAGGCCAAGGAGAGTCTAGGCTGAGCATGTTGGGTAATGCTACTGTGAGTTCAGATGACCAGAATGCTGGTCAGAAAACTGTACCAATGATATTTCAGGTGGGAATGAGACTCTATTAGGATTTGGAAGAGGCCGAGCATGACACAGAACTTAATTTATTTTATGCATGTCCTGATGTGCTCCATGTAAAGCGGAATTTAAAGGTGGTGGATAAATGTAGCAAAGGCAATTTCAATGCAGCCCAGGGTTTGTGCTTTTCCATGGGTACTTCTGGCTGTTGATAACTGTATTTACTATAAAAATCAAAAGCAAAAGATGATCAGAAAGGTTTGAAAAATGTTTAGTTTGGCAAGACAAGGAGTAAGAGTATAGATGTAGACAAGGAGGACATGGCTGAGGGGGATCATTACCATTAAAATGCTAAGTATTTTGCACTGAGAAAATGCCTTGAGGGGATGTCAGTAATTTGCCAGATACCGTGTGTCACACACAGCAATGGTATAAAAGCACAAACCACTAGCAAAGACTTTACTTTGAAAAGGTATCCCCAGGAATCATATAGTGACAACTAGTGATTGTTTCTTGAGTTCAGCCACAGAAGTATTGAAAATCTATGTTAGTATTGAAAATCTATGGACCACATCTAACATAGATTTTCAAGGTTCATGCTGGCAGCAGACCTGGGCATTAGCCATGGGATGCTAGTTTTGTAGAAATGCAGAAGGCAAGAGTCGTGGATTCAGGGAGTCTTCTATCTAGATGTCAAAGGAAGGCCTGGGAGGCCAGACCATAAGTGACAGAGTGGAAATCAGTACTGCCAACTCCTGCAAGTGTGATGGATTGAATTGGGTGAATGAGGCTGAGACTAAGAGAATCTCAAAAAGTTGAAAATGTAAGGAATATGTACTATCTTCTGAGTCTTGAGGTGAGCTAGAATCTGCAAGGCCTTGTGGGTGAGGCTGTCTATGTGCTTTTGAATTCACATCATGTCACTATGTGTTGAAGATGTCACACCTATAGCTACAGAGTTCCATGTGTTCCTTGTTAGCTTTCTGGCTTTTTTGGTTTGATTCATTTCTAGTCCTCATTCCCTTTTTTAATGGGAATGCTTATCCTGTGCTCTTGCATCTTGGGAACGTGGAACAGTTTTACTTTTTACAATGTTTCACAGCTAAAAGTTACCTTGAGTCTCAGAGGTGGCCTTGGACTTGGACGTTTGGTGCATGCTTTCACTATTAAGCCTGGTGATGCTCAGAGACAGACTCAAGGTATTTCAAAGTAGGAGACAGTCGTAAGATATTGGAGAACATGAGCAGAACATTGTGACTTAAATACAAATAATGCCCAAAGGATCATGTATTGAAGCCAGTGAACTCATGGATGGGTTAGCTCTATAGTAATCTCATGACTGAATGCTCTACTGGGAAGGAATGTCTGGCTGGGAGAAGTAGACCACAGTGGGAAGGGCTTTGGAGGGCATTTCTATCCCTCTGGCTCTGTCCTTTCTCTCTGCTCCTAGGCTGCTTTGAGCTGAGCAGTTTCTCTGCTTTTCTTTTCTGCCATGATATTTCTGCTTTGGAATCAATGGATCATGGATTGAAACCTCTGGAGCTGTTTCCAAAGCAATATCTAAGGAGATCTTTCCTCTCTTAAGATGATGTACTTAGATATTTTGTTCACAGCGACAGAAGTCAAACACAATTTACTGCATGTGTGTGTGTGTGTGTTTGCAAAATCTAAATGTTATGTGTTTAAATAATAAAGGCAAAAAGGGGGGATTTGTTTGGGGCTATTTTTTTTTTTCAAAACTCAAGCCATTGCATATACTAGGCAAAAATGCAATCACATAGTTACATTCCTCTCTTGGGACACATTGTCATCTAAAACAATACTCAATATATTTCTGAGCATTTCTTTAATAAAAAAGTAAATTTGTGGCCAATCAGGACACAGTTGGCAGGGCTGGGGAGATAACTCCATGGTCTAAGAGCCTGCTTGGCAATGGCAAGGACCAGAGTTAGATTCCTGGTATTACACGCTGTGCTGGCCCTGGAACCTGGAGTGGTTATTCATCCCTGAAATCCTAACACTGGGGAGGCCAAGAACAGGAGGATCACGAGGCGTACAAACATCATAGCAAGATACTATATCAGTAATAATAATAATAATAATAATAATAATAATAATAATAATAAAATAACACAGATGTTTTGATTTGTTTTATGTTAAATGTTTAAAGGCAATCTCACACAGGACTTGTGATGTAATTATCTCATGTCTTCTATTGTGTGGGATGTTCTTACCTAACAACTTTAGATGAATGGTCACATGAATGACAGTTCACCAAGCTATGGATATGGTGATTTGCAAATATCTATTATTTCTGCAGTTCTACTCATCTTTCACTGCTAGAGTATAATACGGTATAAGATTTCACTGAAGTACAGTACAAAATTTTAGGAGATCAGACAAAAGGGGCACAGATGATAGTTGATATGTCAAGTGAAGGGGAAAAACTGTGACAGAAAAAGGGAGCAAAAATGGAAATGAGTTTTTAATCCACCTGATAAATTTTAAAAGACTTTCTTATTGGATACTGAAAATATCCTGGCTTAGGAAGAAGAATCCTACTCTGTATCCCTGTTTTTCCTAGAGAAAGCAGCTCTGGTTATGTTTCAAGTGAATAAATTAAATTTTTATAGCATTTTTTTGAATTTCCAGTTATCTTAGAAGAAAGCAGCAAAGCATGAAGAGGGAACCTCTACCACCTGCTATTAATATAATGCGATCCCATATCTTTCTACTTCACTTGTGTCTGTTCAGTTTTCTGATATATTCAATAGTTCAACCAAACTTGGATTAACTGAAGATGACATAATATACATATTCACAGAGAAAAAGTCTTTCTTAGGTATTTCAGAGGTTTTCACTGTAGTTTTTCCATAACAATATTGCTGAATTAACACTCCTTTCACTACAAAATATTGTCACACTATGTCCATCTCCACTGAGAGTAGAGTGCTTTGGTTATGGGTGGGCAAACCTATCACTTAAAATGTTTTGAATTTCTTGTGCTAAATACTTATTTACAGTGGTGGCATCTGAATACAGTGAAAAAATAGTGACTCAGAAGTAACTATCCCCTCTCTACTTTTATTCATCTTTCCCTAGTGGAGGACATATAGGATATTTCATACACATGCAGTATATGTAGTCATAATACTATAAAATTTGTCTGAAACTTCTTGGGTAATATTTTTTTTTTACTGAGAAAAAAATATATGTTTAAAATTAGCCAGCTGGACTCAATTTAGATGATCCCAATTTTGTTGGCAACATTGAATGCATCATAATCAGGAGCCAGCCAAACAGATGCCTCCTTCTCTCCATCAGGCCTGATTAGGGTATTGACCTTGGCAACACCAATGTCATAGAGCTTCTTTGCAGCTTGTTTAATTTGGTGCTTATTGGCTTTTACATCCATAATGAACACAAGTATGTTGTTGTCCTCAATCTTGTTCATGGCTGATTCTGTGGTCAGGGGAACTTGATGATGGCATAGTGGTCAAGCCTGTTTCTCCTGGGGTGCTCTTCTGAGGGTATTTGGGCTGCCTCCAGAGCTGCAGTGTCTTGGGACAACGGAAGGTGGGCAACGTTCATATCTTCTGCTTTTTGTGACTGTGGATGCCTTTCAGTATGGTCTTCTTGGCCTTCAAAGTTTTTTCTTTGGCTAAAGCTTTGGGAGGGGCAGGGGCTTCCTTCTTTGCCTTCAGCACCATCTTGGTAAAAAGCTTTCTTGGGTAGTATTAAAATCAAAAGACTGGGATTATGGAGCAGAGGGGGTTTTTCTGCTTGTCTCCCCTGTGCTGTGTGTGGGCTCTCTCTTCCATCTGAACTGCTGGGACCTGACCTTGCTCAGCAGCAGGATTCATGGTGACTCAGGCATGGGGACCACCTGGTGGCTTGGGGCTGTTAGGGTCCGCAGAGTTGCTTTTCTGGAGTGTTGTGCCCATCTACACACATCAAAGCCATGGAGCTGCTAATGCAGGGAGGAAACCGATGAACAGCTTTTGACTCTTACAACTTAAACACAAGTCTTGGTGTCCATACACTGTGGCATTTCCATTTCACTAAGCTCTCACAGAACAAGTAGTGCTTTTCCCCCAAAGGCAACTCATTTTCTTGACAGCTCCAGTTCCATTTGACTCTTATATTCCTTCTCTCTGGAAACCTTGAAATTATCTTGACACCTTCTTCTTCCTCAAAGATGGTCACTTGGCAACTTGTGTAGTTTCATTTGCTGTGTTTCTCTTGTCTCTTTTGATCGTTTCTGTGCTGCATCCCTGAAGAAAACCTCATTATGTGTCACCTGAACTACTACAACCCACTTAATTTAGCCTCCTAAAAATAATAAATTAAATTTCCCAAAGTTCAGTCATTTTTAAATTTCCCTGTCCAAATACATAAATGACCCCACTTGTCTCTGTAGTGTACGCCCAACTTTATTTTTTGCTGAGTTCTGCTAACCCAGGATGGCCCTAAAATGGCAGTAATTCTTCTGCCTCAGCCTCCCAAACCCTGGGATTTCAGGCATGCGACACCATACCCAGAAAGAGTATTTAGCTATATTTCTCTTTGACATTCACCTTTTTTTTTTCCTTATTGAATTTTACTTTATTTATTTATTTATTTATTTATTTATTTATTTATTTTTTGCTTGCCTCCAGGATATCTGTTTCTACCCTGAGGAGTAAAATCTTAATCACATAAATCTTTTTACATTTTATATCTAGTAAGATTTTAACTAATTTTTTCCTCTATTCAGCAATCAGTGTTTCTTCTACTTGATAAATTTCCTTGAGGTAACTATTAGCCAGTGTGTGCCCCATAAGTTTTGTTTGTTATAAATTATCATTTCCTGTCATTGTTATTCAGAGAAGAAGATAAATTACTTACACTCAGAAATAATCATTTTCCCTGGAGGTAATTTAGCTCACACAGAAATTCTGTCAGAGTTACAAAATGGCAAACTCTCATATCAGTACCTGCAAAATTACTTTAAAATAACTTTAAATGAAAATAACATAGTGTTTCCACAAAAGAGAAATGATTGTAATCACTCATGGTTTTTAGGGGAAAACTAACATTTAGGAATCTCATTTTCTCATGTTTATGTTACAAATAAACTACATGGAAGTCATGAATTTCTAATGAGGTACAAACACTTTTGAAGTACTATAACAGAACTATTTCTGTTTATACATAAAATGTACTTGTTATTTTAGAGTTTATTGCTTAACATGCTACTTTTAATCTTCAGATTTAAAAATTTAGAAATTAATTAAGTGGGCATAGATATATAATTTAAACAGGCAAAACTATAGAAACAGAGACCATTAGAAGAGTGACTTAACTCTCAATCTTCTATTGCATGAATAAGTCTTTCTTCACTCTGAGACATTCCGTGAAAATCAAATTAATTTATCATGTAATAATAGAAATTATTGACTTAAAAAACTATCAATTTTCTACTAAAAATTGCTACTTTTCTTTCAAATAAACTCTTCCATCCAACAATTCTTGTTCAAAAATTTAGGACTTCTTTTCTTCCCATACTATGATTCCTAATTCCTTAATTAATGCTTTCCACCAAGTGCTTATTGATCATTTACTAGGTGCCAGGAACAGTGTGCAGTATGAAATGAGAAATAGGCAGAGAGGGACCCTTTCCCAATGGAGATCACGTTTAGCATGCAAGGCAAGGAGCACCTTTGTTTCGGGCAGCGTGGACGCGCTGCTCTCTGAATACACTAAAAATTGCCAGATAAAATTGAAAGAGTTTCAAATTCTCTATTGAGTGAAAATTAATTTATGATCATGACAAATTAAGAAACAGTGGGAGGCTTCTGAAGTTGGTTTCTATTTGGGGTCCTCTGCTTGGGCCCTGTGACTTTAAACGCTGGGTTTCCTTGTGCACACGAGGTGTGCATGCAGGAGGTCAGCACTGCGAGTCTTAAGCAAGTCACACGGTAAAGCTGAACCTCTTAAAATGCCGCACTTATAAATAAGCATAGAAGAGAAATGAGTTGGGCATTCACAAAAGGATTTTTTTTTTTTGAAGAAATAAACAGTTCCCACTTCTGATTGGATAGAAAGCAAAAATCTCTCCTTGTCATTTAAAACCCAGTTGGCCCTTCGGTGGGATTACAACAAAAAGCTGAGTGCCAATGTCCTCCAGTCTGTGGAGAAGGAAACCCTGTACTTTTCCTTGGCTCACACTTTGCAACCAACACAGAAAACATTTTGCGTCACCAGAAACTGTGAGAGTTTTTGCCCACCAGGAGGCATGCAATTTGTTCTGCAGCAGTGGCTGGGCATGAGCTGAGTGCGCTCTAATCCACTCTGACCCCAGGATGTTAGATCTGTGGCATGCGGGTGGGCGCATTCCCAGGAGAATCCTCCATCTTGCGTCTGATTTTATCTCAGCATGTAGAACTTCTGACCAACCAGTGTTTGGGTTTCTTATGGCCTTTTCCTAAGTTTAATGATTTTGCTAGAATGGTTCATAGACTTGAGAGATTTACCTGTCATGATAAAGGATATTTTAGTGCATTCATATGAGCATTACTAAGAGATACACAGGGTAAGGTAAATCTCGTAGCTTCTAGGCTGATGATTTGTCCTGGTCCAGCCTCTTCTTGTGTGGACAAGTTTTTCTTCCTATCCTGGAGCCCTCCATCTGTTCAGAAGATCCCAAGTGTGGCTTGTTAGGGTTTGGATGGGGACTTCTTAGCATAGTTATGATTGATTACAGATTGAATGAGGAAACTCAGCAAACACTATCCAGATTTTTCTACATCCTTTCTTCATACTAGTGGGCAGGCTCGTGCTGAAATAAGAGCCTTTTGACTTCCTTTTAGAAAGGGTTGTGTCAGAGAATTTCTTTATATCGCAAAACAGAAGGCCTACTGTCTGCCTCAAGAGACAGTGATCAGCCAAAAACTGTGGATGGAAACAACACATATGTATAGTGATATCTATCTATCTATCTATCTATCTATCTATCTATCTATCTATCTATTTATCTATCATAAGTATATATATATAAGTATATATCATAAGTATATATATATATATATCACAAGTATATATGTATATCTGATATATACATCACATAATATCATAAATAGGAACCAGATAAATGTAAATTAAAGAGATAATATTTCACAACTATTGGACTGGAAACACCTAATTCTAACAGCAAGTATAGGCTACAGCATGATGAAATGCCATTGTCACACAATAGCGGTAACATTAACACTTCTACAGTCTGTTTGGAGCATATACAGTCAGTGATTGCAAAAACCAAAGATCTCTGTGCTCTTTAACACAACATTTCTGTATCTAGAAGTGCAACCTGGAAAAGAACTTTATGTATATGAATAAAAAGACTTAGACTAAGATGTTAGCTGCAGAATTGCTTGAAATAGAAGTAAAATGGAGACAATGAGTCTAAAATGAGAATGTCTTAGGGCTGGGGAGATAGCTCAGTGGAATAAGTACTTGCCTGGCAAACGCATGGTCCTGAGTTCAATCCTGATACTACAAAATAAATTAATTAATCAATAATTAATTAAAATAAAATGAAAATGTCTTAACCACAATAGGAAATAATACAAACAATGTACATAGGCAGGGAAAAGATACGTAAAAATTTAACAGAAAGTATTCCAAAAAGAGTACTCAAAAGTGATAGTTAAGAAAAGGACTAAGTAGGGGCTGGGGAGATGGCTCAGTAGAATAAGCGCTTGCCTGGCAAGTGCAAGGGCCTGAGTTCAAACCCCAGTTCCACCATAAAACATCAAACAAACAATATGCAGTATTGTTTTTATACTATTAACATGAAATTATGTTAGAGGAAAAAGTAAAACTATAAACATAAAGGAGATGTCTATAAATTTGCTACACTGAAATGATAACTTGTTACCAAAATGTATTCCAAGATAAGCCACATATAGGAAGAAATTATTGTCACATTTTTAATCACATTTAGTTATTGAAAATATTTTCAAAACTCTCAAACGGATAAGAAAAAGATAACATATCCAATAGAAAATTTAGCAATGCATAAGATTTTTGTTATTTTTCTTATTGCTGAGACAAAATACTCAGCACCCACAGTTGAAGGAGGGAAGTCTTATTTGGCTCACAGTTTGCAGAGATTTCAGTCCATAGTCAGGTGGCTCCAGGGCAGGGTGGCATGGCAGAGGGCCATCATAGAAAAATAGTCCATGAAAGCAGGCAAGCAAGAGAAAGCAGGCAAGCACTTTAGCAGCTGCTTTCTGCCCCTTTTATAATGTATCTAGGCTACCAGTATTAGGGCACTGCCAAACCAATCTGTGGATTGATTTAGTATTCTATACCTTTATTAGCAGCATCACAAGTCTAGCTCCAGCTACCTCTGACAGAACACCACGACCACATGAGACTTTGCGGGGGGGGATTCTAGACACAAACCATGGCGGCATATGAACAAATGTATCATAACACAAGACAACCGACAGATACAATATATTAAAAATATTCAATTTTGTGGGTGATCAGGCTAATATAAATCAATCTAATGGTCAAAAACAATTTTATACCCACAAGCATACATAAATTTAGTTTATTAGTAGTAACATTGAAAAGAATATGGAGCAATACTTTCCTATGATTTTCACTGGAGTTTTAATACTTTTAAGTTTTGTAAAGAGCAATTCTTGTAATTTTTAGTAAAATAGAAGTTTCATAAAGCCTAAATGATAGAAACTCTTCTTATATATTTACTTTTAGAAAAATTCTAATGTATATGACCATAGGACATACTTTCTCACACTTAAAAATATCTTCAGAGAGTGTCCATTTGAAACATTGCTTGTAATAATGAAAAACAAAGATTCTTCTCAAAGAAAATGGATTAACAAATTGTGGCACATTTATTCAGTGGCTTATTTTTATTTATTTTTAAAGAAAGTGAAAGTTATAATTAAAACAGAAAAAATTATGTGATAAAGAATTTCATTTAATAAAGTAATATGAATTTTCAAGTATTTGTTGTAGTACATAGTATTGTCTTCCAACCAGTCATTCATATTACCAGATATATGCATGTAAAATTGGAAGAAAGGAAGAAATGTATAAGAAATTAAGAAGAGAAAAAGTATAAACAATTGAAAAAAGGAGATAAAACAAATTAAAGCGTTAATTGCTCCTTTTCATAGACCAACATAAAATGCACAGTACACTTGCCCAAACCGTCTTGCCTACTCACATAGATAAACCTCTTTTCCCCACTCCCTCTCCTGTCCTTTTCCACAACTCAAGAACTCCTTTTAAATAAGTTCGTTTCCTTTTCCCAGTATGTATTCTATCTTTCACAGTCCATTTTTCTCTTTCAGGTTCTCACATTAAGGAGACAATATGATGTTTGTGAGTCACACATGCGGGATTGTTATAGAGTAGTTTTTGAAAAAATAAGCCCACATCCATTGACACAGACAAATTTTATTAATATTAGATTGACTAAAAAAAGAAAGTAGTCAATGATACAAGCAGTAACCATATATATCTAAAGAGCTATTTCCCTATTCATTTAATTTAAACATTAAAGCTGTATTGCTACAAAGGGAAAGACTCAGTATCAGAATTATAGTTACTTTGAGGAAAGAATGAAAAGAAAATAATTTGTTGAGGCAAAGATGTATTTTTGTATCTTCCTTTAAAATCAAAACAAAAACTTGAAAGAAATGCAAGAACACTGCTAAGTACTTTAAAAATCATGAATCTTGCTGTAATATTTTATTTTTAATTTAGCTATAATTAAAATAAAAAATTCAGAGTAAAAATAAAAAAATAGTAATTATAAGAAAATTCTATTCCAGTTAATATTAAAAAGTACATGTATAAAGAAACTAGCACTATGCAGTAGGGCAGGGGTAACTACAAGCCAAGTCTCCGAGGGGAAGCTCCCAAGTGAAGCTTGGCTTGGGTCATCAAGTGACTGATACTACACAGTGAGCTCTTCAGGCATGAGATGCATTGTGTGGTACAGTTTAGAAATCAAGAGAAGTTCAATTAAGTGACTGAAGGTACAGCAGTGCTTCTCAAACTTGTCTGACCATTGAAATTATCTGGGCAGCTTTCAAATCTCTACTGGACTTGGTCAAATTTTAAGGGAACTTGAGTTACCTGTAAATCAAATTCTGATTTAAGAGGTCAAGGCGCTGATGAATGCTGATCTTAAAGGTATTAAATACATCAGCACACTCCTATAGAGTAGCAACAAGTGATGACAGAAGAAAAGACAATTTAAGGGAAAGTGTACCTTTAAGTGTAGAGGGCATCAGCAGATGAAAGGTGCTGAACTGTCAGGGGTGAAGTCTGTGAATCATGAAGCAAGTTTAGAGTCAATGTTGCAGACGGTGAGACTTCATTTCAAACCGAGGAAAACCATGAACAAGTGTTCAAGAAACAGCAATAGGCCACACAGTGTGCAGGAATAGATTGGGGAGGAGCCAGCAGAAAAGATAGAATTATTATAATTAGAGATGCATTTATGATGATTTAGGTAAGAGATGACAGCAGGGATTAACAGGGTGTGAGGACAGAGATCATGGCACCATTGTACCCCTCTGTTCACTTTCACCGTGCTGTTGCTTAAACAAGCATTGGAGAGAGTGGCTTTTATCTCAGAAAATGTGTCACAGTCAGCCACAGTATAGGAGTTGTGGCTGCTTGCTTCTCCCTCCTGAAAAAAAACCTGGAGGTGACCATGCAACTCAGCAGCAACTTCCTTATGTACATTGTCGCCATTTTGTTGGTATCTACAGTAATCACAGGATTTTAAATTTGTTCTAATTTATAAACATACTGGCTCTCTTTGCAGCTGTTCCTCATATATCTCTCCTGTTTGCTAAGCTCTAAATGACGCTTCTTCCTATCCCTCAAACACAGAGAGCTCATTTCTGTCCTGGAAACCTTTCCACTCTTTGTTTAGTATTGTGTTGTATTTTTCTTTATAAGCTACTCTCATGGAACTGAAATTAGTAGTCATTCTTTATTTAACTGAATTGTTTTTTTTTTTTAAAAAAACATATTTATTGTCAGTCTCTACCATTACAAGGATAGCAGGAATTACCATCACAGTGACAGGATATATGTCATATATTTAAGCATCAAATGTTTGGTATTATACCATAATTCAATTATTTATAAACAATATGACTTTAAGTAGATTATTTAATATCCCTGGGACTCAGGTGTCCAGTCTATAAAATAGTAATAATAGCAACATTTACATTATGAAGTTGCAAGGTTTTAAAAGCAATACATTTTATTAATACAAATTCCATTCCAGGCAACACATAGTACATGGTCCATAGCAGAGATATTTTTACTATTAACTGTAGGTAAGAAAAAATTTGAGTTTCCTACTAGTAGATATCACAATATGAAAATGTAGGGTGTAAAACATAAAAAGTCTGATATGTGAAGGCTATTAATTAAATATTGTCTGCGGACAGAAAACTTCTGCAATTTTAGAGAACGGCCAGTCTGATCCTGCTAAGATAGCATCTTGCATCGTATTTTTGGTTTTTTCTCAGACTAAATGTACAGGCACTGAGATGAAAATTAATCTTTGCACTTAGTTTGCAGGCATTTCTCAGACTTCTGGCATCAAATTTTTGTCTCTATTTGAAAAGAATGAAAAGAATGACTGCTCTGTATCGGCAGGCTGACAAAATTACAATGAGAGATCTGCCGAGTCACCTCCACTTCTTTCCATAGTTACACTAAAATTGAATTATATTCTTCAGCAAGTGAATTCATTTTTACCATAATTAATACATTATTTGAAAATTTTCTGAAGGTGTTTGTATTTGTTGTGGCCATTGTTCACATTCATCTCAAATTATTCTGGTAAAATAAAGCAGAAAACAGAGCAGTTTGCAATTTTTACCTTATTTTTAATCACAAATTGTTATTTTTCTATCATTGTAGAGATATAATTCTATTTTTTGTCTTAATGGCAGAATTTAATTCATAAAAGATAGAGCCTAATTGGGATATAAAAGTGATGAGTGCTTATGGGAATGAAGCGAGTGTCAGGCCATAAATCCTACTCTTAATTATCACCATCTTTCTTGCAGATTATCTAGTTGGGTGCGTTATATTCTCTGATTTAAAAGAACATTGCAACTGGAGTCAAGAGATTTTTCTGTCAGCTTGCTGTCAGACCCTACCTATCTATGGTTAATATATTCTCATGGTTATATATTCTCATGGTTAATATTATAATATTCTCATGGTTACTACTATAATCCTTAAGAAGAAAAAAGTAAGTTGATCCCCAGGTCATCTTGAGAATTAAGCACATCAAATATATCAAGTTCCTATACATATGGTTAAACACAAAGACCAATTAACTAATGGGAAAATGATGAAGGAAGGATCTGTTAAACTCAAGATTTCCCTAGCCTTTTTTCCCTTTATGTTGCAGGGAAAAAAACTTGTTTATTTTCCTCTTAAGCTGAATGTCATCAATTCAAGTCACTGAATCATCTGTGAGAGTACTTGGTCTGGCAGGTTGTGAATAAACTATCAGAATTGATGTATCTTATACTCTGGAAACTTGTGAGGTAGCTTGCTCCCTTGCCAGAGTACTTACGCAATGAAATCAGAAATTTGAACTGTAGCTATCTGTCGTCTCCTGTTTCCTAGTCATAAAATGTAGGTCTTTCTATATATTAGAAGTGCAATTGTGCTGTGGAAGAACACAAGAATAACCTGCTTCAATCATTTCTTGTAATGTTTCTTAACAGTAAGTGATGAAGGAGTCCAAGTTCAGTTAAGGAGCACACAAAAAGTCATGTAAATTATGATCAATTTCCAAAAGTGACAAGGTGATCTTCTTCCTTTCCCTTTTCCTTCCTTCCTTCCTTCCTTCCTTCCTTCCTTCCTTCCTTCCTTCCTTCCTTCCTTCCTTCCTCTCTCCCTCC
>NW_004524585.1:27259654-27260761 GCF_000260255.1 Octodon degus | reverse complement strand
CCTTCCTTCCTTCCTTCCTTCCTTCCTTCCTTCCTTCCTTCCTTCCTCTCTCCCTCCCTCCCTCCCTCCCTCACCTTTTTCCTCCTTTCCTCCTTCCTTCCCTCTCTCCCTCACTTCTTTCGTTCTTTTTCTATGCCTTTTTATTTCTTTCTCCAATCTCCAAATCTTTCCATTGTAGACCCTGGGCTGTGAGGGATTTACAAGTCTGCCCAAAATTAATAGAAAAATAAGGTTCATCTTTCTGTAAGGCAAACATTATAAATGATTGCAGAAGGGACATAGGGTAATAAGAGGATTGTTAAACTACTCTAGCTGAAGAAGAGACATAACAAAAATTCACCAGAGAAATCTGATGTTAGTGAGAAATCCTGCAATTTGAGAATTACCATTTCAATACCATAAAATTGCAGAGTAAATTGAATGAAGCTCCTGTCTCTGGAGCTTTACCTATTTCCTTATTTGATATTCACGTATGCTATCCATGGAGTCATTCAAGCTGACCTACTCCTCTTCAATCTGCTTATAAAAGGAAATTTATAGATCCCTTCCTTACACACTCATTTCTGTAAGTCTCAACCTAAATATCTATCTTTCAGAAGTAATTGCTAGTGTTTCTCATTATTAAAGTCCATTTACTTCATTCTTCCATATGCTTGTAGTATCCTACATGTATACATATGCATTAAAATATTTATCCAATTACACTTATCTATTAAGTTTTATGATGTATATATTTCTAAGCCACCATGTAAAATTGGTGAAGGCAGGAACAGTGTGTATCTTGCTCATTCCCATGTTCTCAGTACTTGATCCAATTCTATTCACATGGAAGATGTTTGGTGCACAGATATGGAAGAAGGAAACATAAGGAGGAAAAGAAGCCTCTGCATATCAGTATATAAAAAATTGCAAAATACTTTCTATATTTGTATTTCAGTATAGAAAAATTAAAATTCTCTTTAATCTTATCCTTAATCTTGCAAACAAATGTTTATATGAAAGGTATTTGTGAAGCATAAGGGCCATTTATCTGATGAAATAATTGTTTTACTTTCAAGTAAAAATTTTTTTTTAATTTTTATTTATTTATTTATTTGAGAGAGAGAG
>NW_004524585.1:27215358-27259554 GCF_000260255.1 Octodon degus | reverse complement strand
ATGTGGTGCTGGGGGATTGAACCGCGGTCCCTGATGCTTTTGCTAAGCTTGTTCTAAGTAGGTGCTTTAGACCACTGAGCCATCTCTCCAGCCCCTCAAGTAAAATTAATTTAAAGTTAAAATAAGTAATTAACATGCCTGGACCAGCTTCGTGTTCCTAAGTCCCTTCTATTTCAAACTTCAACCTACTCATCTTACTGTAGAATGGTACTCTAGAACGTCCTCTCTCTAACTGCATCTTAGTACCCATTGAGTGACCGTTTTCTATTCCTAGTCTACCTGATCCCTGGTAACCTCCACTCTACTATCAACCTGTGATAGTGTTTCAGCTTTTCAAGGTAAGGTAAGTTTTAGTTCTCTAAAACCAAATGAGTAGATGAAAGTATTTTTGAAATCTAAAAAAGCTTAATTAGAATTTTTTTTTGTGGTACTGGGGATTGAACTGAGGACTCTGTACTTGCCAGCCAAGCACTTATTCTACTGAGCTATTTCCCCAGCCCCCCAAAAAACTTTATTAGTATGTAAAAAGATATTGAAATTTGTAACACTATGAAATGCACTCAAATCTGTTCTGAACACATAAATTAACTCTCCAAAGATGATGCAGGGAAAGGTACAAGTGCATAATTTGTAGGCATAACACTTTTACATAAATTACATGAAATATGCATTAACTATTTTCACTAAATATATGTACTGCATCTAATTCTGTTTATCAAAATAATTAGATGACTTTAAAATCAATATTTCTTTTTCAGCAGCTTGCTTCCCTGAAGTTATTTTGACTGTATTTTAAATTTCATTACCATTATTTCCATATTTATAATGTAAAAATGGTTGTCTTTAATTTCATTAGACTTCATTACATAATTCAGACTTTTAAGTATGACAACTTAAAAATCTAAATCTTTTATACCATTCCTCATAATGCCTCCCTGTTTACTAACTGCCTTTCATCTGTCTTTTAGTTTACTAAATAACTTATCCCTACCTTGGATAAATTTTAATAAAGCAATATAGTAAACACATCTACATGTTTTAATTTAACAAACATGTTGTAAAGACCATTCAAATAATAAAAAAGCATGCAAAAACCAACATGCTATTTATCCATTTGGTCTGATTTATAAGAATGAATTGGACATTTCCATTCTGAGTTGAGCTGAAATAAACAAGATATAATTCCTCACAATTCCACTCTCTACTCTTATTTATTTGTACTCATGAGTTATTTTAAGATTATTAAATAATAATGTTATTCTGAGGATATATATAGCTCAGCAGTGTAAGAGTCTGCTGGCAAGTGCAAAGTCTTGAGTTAGATCTCTAGTACCACAAAAACAAGAAAACAGACAAAAAACCTAATAATAATCAGTTATGAAATTATTTTTGCATGTTTAAAACTTACCTTGTTCTTAAGAGGACTTGAGATGACAACCATGAAGTTCAACTTCCTTTTCCTTAGTATTGTGTAGATTCTACACTGAGTGTGTAAGGTCATTATTCATTATTGCTCATGAACAGTTTATAAAAGACATAAATGCTCTGAATTTCTCCCCAAATTCATGTGGTGAAGCTTAATTATCAGTGTAGTGATATTCCTCTCTAGGACCTTGATGGTGGGATTAAGGGACAAGATGAAAGTGTTACTTACAAACCATTACAAAAGGTGCTTCCTACAGAATTCAGTCCACTTTCTTTTGTATGTCGTTTGCCACATGAGCACGTGGCTCTGGTCTCTGGAAGGCCCAGTGCTGACAGCACTGCTGCAGAAGCAGAGGGCAATTCTCCCAGCTCACAGAACATCCTGGCCCTGTGGTCCTGGACTCTGCAATCACAAGAACTAGGAAAAAAATATATGTCTATCCTGCATAAACTGATTCTCAAATATTTTGTCATGGGAGCACAGCCACATTTTTAAAAAGACTTCAATTTAATTGCGCCAGGAATTATGCAAGGACAGATAGTGAGTTAAAATGTAATATAATTATGTCATACTCTTCTAGTATTGCTTTAGGAAGGTTTCAGGAACCTAGGAAAGGAATGTCTAAGCCAAGACTAGTGGGAACAGATAATGCTACACAGCTACAGCTTCTAATATTGTGCAAACAGAGAAGAACAGAAAGGGCATGCTCAGTGAAACAGAAGATATTTTCAATGGCTAACGTGTGAGGCCCTGGGGAGAAAGTGTTGAGAATGGAGACTGGAGGGGGCGAGGGGACAATTGTGGAAACAACATTCTTTGTGACCTGTCCACCTTGAGGAGGTTTGGAGCCCACTGAAAACACCCTGGGAGGGTCATAGTGAGAGCAGGGAGGTGCCAGAGAGGTGGAAGGGCAAACTTCAGCTAATGTTAGGGCTGTTTATGCTAAAGGTACCTAAGTTCCACTACAATCATTCATTTTTTTCCAACTCCATACTAGAAGAATAGTCAAATCTAAGCATTCACTGAATCACTGAAACAGGTAAAAGAGGGCAGTTAGCCAAGTGCAATTAAATGGATGGGATGATGATGTCAGCATAAGTGATTGTGAAGAGTTCCATCATGTCACTTCTAAGAACTAATTAGTCTTTGAACTGGACAATGAAAAAATAATTATTTGTTTTACTTTTCATCTACAAACTCTACTTTGTTGTAGCCAAGAGGCTGTAGCTTCTTTGGTTGATGAAAGACTATTTTCCCACATGGAAATTAAAATGAAAAAAGTTGTAGTACTAAAACATAACCATATGCTGGATCTTTAATGAGGTAGCTGATTGAGGCACTGACTGCCTCAGAGTTGGTGAAAAGGTGAGGGTCTTCGAATGCAGTCACCAGGTGGTAAGCAACTCAGGCTCTCTGATCTTATCTCACTAAAAACGATGTGAGCATCACCAAATCAGGGGCAACCAGAGGCTCTTTCTCAGTACAATACAATAGTAACTCATGTTTAAAGTGATCAAGTTCCCTTGAGAAAAATGTATCTGAGCCTATTCAAGCCTCTAGAGCTAATATCCACTTACTGAAAATGAATTAATCAAGGAACTCATTCACATCACGAATTAACATCATAACAAAATAATCAGATTGATCCAAAATTAGGATTGTTCTTCCAGGTGTTATCTCTGTAGTAAGCCAAAGACAGGGAACAGAAGCAGACAGATTTCTCTAGAGAGGAATGAATGAACCAACCTATGAAAGAAAAAGAAAGAAAGAAAGAAAGAAAGAAAGAAAGAAAGAAAGAAAGAAAGAAAGAAGGAAGGAAGGAAGGAAGGAAGGAAGGAAGGAAGGAAGGAAGGAAGGAAGAAAGAAAGAAAGAAAGAAGAAAGAAAGAAAAGAAAAGAAAGGAAGGAAAAGAGCCTAAAAGACATTTATAATACACTTAAAGAATTTAATGTGGGCCAGGGAGATGGTTCAGTGGAATAAGTGCTTCTCTAGCAAGAACAAGGGTCGGAGTTCAATCCCCGGTTCTGCCAAAAAAGGAAAAAAGAAAAAAGAATTTAATTAAATGAAATTATATTTCTTTAGCTATGTTAAATTGTGTTAATCATGCAGTGGTTATAAAATGATTATAGATAATTTGTATAAACATAGAGCTTTGGTTTGGAGCTATAAACCAGTAGAGCTTGCCTATTAATCTCAGATACTTTTCAGGTTAAGTAGGAGGATTATCCCTTCAAGGCTGGCCTGGGAAGCTTAGCAAATCCTATATCAAAAAAGAAAGATAAATGTAGTGACAGAGAGCTCACCTAATGTCTTAGTTACTCTTCTCTCGTTGCTGGGACAAATACCCGACACTCAAAATGAAGGAAGGAAAGGTTTATTTAGCTCACAGTTACTGGAGGTTTCAGTCCATACTCAGCTGGGTCCAACGCAGAGCAGCACAGAGCAGAAAGCAACCTTTCATGGCGGCGGCAAAGAGCAAGAGCGCAAGGGAGGGGTAGCAGCAGCTCAAGCAGCTGGCTTCTCTTCCCTCCTTACATTGTAATGCAAATTACCTGCCATAGGGTAGGGGAAGTACTCACACCTATGGGTACTTCCCAGTATTTACCCAGCTATGGGTAATCCCAGCAGTACTAAAACCCATAATCCCAACCTTGGATCACACATAATCCCAGTGGATCATGAGTTAACACAAACTCTAGAAGTCCTTACCCCATGACTGCATGAGGCTTTGGGGGGACAACTAGACACAAACCATAACACCTAACATGTGCAAAGCCCTGGATTAGATCTTCAGTACCACAACAGCTAAACAAATAACTGAAAAACAAAATAGGCATGATAATTCTTAAGTAAAAAATAATCTATGTGTTTTAAAGAAACATGCTAAGGAATATACAGGTAATCTAAGATGTCAACAAAGGAAAGATAAACAGAGAAGCAAACATGAAGCAGATACAGGACATTTTGAAATAAACAATTGCTATATGAGGATGTTATACTATTCTCATTATTTTGTGTGTATTTGAAATTATAATATTTCTTGTTTTACTTTAAAGAAAAGAAAAGTAAAAAAATAACAATATAGATGGGAAATGAACTGTTCTGGCTGGATATGAGTAGTGGTAATACAAGGGGACAGATGTAGAAAATATTTTGTAGAGAGATCTTACAGGATTTTGGACACAATAGAATGTTAAAGATGAAGAGGATACAAGAGCTGGATTTTGGAGCTTAAGTGTGGAAAGAAGGGGTGGGAGAAACAGAGAAAGAGACAGAGACAAAGTGAGAGTCTAAAGGGAAGTGTGTGCACAGAAAGCAGTATCTAGGATCCTAACTCACACTAACCCGCGCTCCTGTCCCCGTGTGCTGTAGGCTGGGAACACACTCCTTCAGGTGTCCCTCATCCATCAGCAGCTCTTTGATCTTCCAGTTAGATCCCCATTCCTGACCAGCAAGTACCACCTGGCTGCACCAAACCCATCACAGAGAGACCCCAGGCTCCATCCCTCCAGGACTGCGTACAGTACTCCATTGTCATCCTGACCCCACATCACACACACCTCCTTCTCCTGCGCTTCATGCTAATCACTTAATCACCTCCCCTCTCAGACAAACCCAAGACTTGTTCTCTGTCCTGTCCCTCTTCCCATAGCCCATCACCCTGCTCCTTGCCTACCAAGCCACTCTCTCAGGGGAGCGTGCTTTCCTATGTCCCTTCCTTCTACCCTCGTCAGACTCTTTGTCCTATCATTTCATGGGGCTTTCAGGATCTCACTGCTCTCTGTCTTTCATTTCTCCAAAGAACTTTCAGAACTGACTCTCCAAATCCTACCATATGAAACTAAGCCACAATCAGCCCAGCCTGCCTTTCCACCTCAACTCCCGCCCACCACACCTCCACGTAGAGGGGTGCTCCTGTGCTCCTCTCAGCCGGACAAGACAAAAGTATATTTAAAATTTTTCTCTTGACCTTTTCTTAAGCCTCCTTTTATTCTATTCATTTACATTAATTAGTAATCATCCTCTAAGCTCCTAATGACTTTTATTTATTTATTTATTTATTTATCTACTTATTTGGTGGAACCGGGAATTGAACTCAGGCCCTTGAGCTTGACAGACAAGCATGTATTCCACTGAGCCATCTCCCCAGCCCCATAATGACTTTACTGCGTCCATCTTTCACTCCATAGCACAGTCCTGATTCACAGCCCTCTCCTTTGTAGTTGCACGGATGCCTCAGCAGAAGCACAGTTGCATTCTGCAATCTCAAGCGTGTCTCTCTTTACCCCGGAAAGGACAAACCAAGGAGGAAGAGCTTGGCTTACCCTTTTCTATTGCCTCATCACTTAAAATCACACACAAATTAAATGAAGTAACTGTTGTTTTCATTGTGTCATAACTACATTTCTATCGAATAAGTATACTATGCTTATAACACAATATAGGAATGAAATATGAATAAAATTTATCATGACTTTTCTAATTTAATAAATTTGCATTCCAATCATTAGAAACAAGTAAAGCAGCACATTCTTGGCTCCAGTGCATCCACTTGAGAGTTCTGTCTTTACAACCTTTTGAACTTAACATATGAAGTGATGTTTCTACTACTATTAGAGCAATTTCTCTCTCTGTAAATGTACCCCAAATGTCTGGTAGGAAAGGTTATTCATCTAATGCACCCTGCCTCCATAAAGTAGGCTAAATCATCAGCAAAAATTCTTCAGGTTAGGCAGATTGTTGTGCACCATCCTGTAAACTTTACTCCATGAACAGAATTGTTAAAAATGGAGCAACAGTGTCAACTTCTGCACAAAAGAAAGCAGGGATGCTGATTTGTACCACTGTCCACAGAGAAGTCAAATTATGCCCCATCACCTCGGAGTGAAACACAACCCTGCTCAGAACCCAGCTCAACTCACCCTATGTTCGTAATAAGGAAAGAACATTGTTCTCAGCAATATTTTCAGGGTTTTGATATTTAACTTTAAAAATACAAATCCTGAGATGCTAAGAAGAGATCCCAGTAATTTTTTAAAAAGAACTAACATTGCAGGATTTCCTAGCTCAAATTTTCTGCCCATGTTTAGCAATGTTGTGCAGACCAAGGGTGCTCTGTTCCGGGGTCTCCGTCTCTGCAGGGACAATGACCGAGTGAACCCAACTGCCAGGGTGAGCTTCCTCCCAAAGTCAGATCTGAGCCAATCCTAGACAGCGTCACCTCCTGAGAGACCCAGACTTAGCTCTATCACTTTCCATTCACAGGTCTGTGGTGACAGTGAAATAGGAGAAGGATGGAGGCTACGGGAGGTTAAGATATGTGGAAGGCATTTATTAAGTGTTGTTGAAAACAAGATCCCAAAAGTATGTAGAAACCTCATGAAATTTCTTATATATAGCTGAATTGTAACACATTTATTACTTGTATCACTTAGCATTACATTGTAGTTTGATCAACTCACCTAGGGTATTTCTTTTTTCTTTTTTGTTTTTGTTTTGTTTTCTGGGGCTGAGGATCTAGCCCAGGGGCTTCACACTCTACCACTTAACCATCATCCAACCCTTGTTTCTGTTCCCTTGATGATTGTACCTCATACAACCAATAAAATGAAATAGGAAACAGGTTTCTTTAATAATGAATTGGATGTGATTCATATTTTCTTTCAGATTACCCAGGTTAGTCGCTAAGAACTGTGGAAGCATGTCCCCAACATAGACCACTGTATATACAGCTACATCTGCGATTGAATTTATCAAAGACAGGTGCTCAGAGTCACTGGCAGCTCCACGCTCATTGTTCCTAAAATAAAGAACATGGACATTGTCACGGGACTTTGGGTCAAGCAATGGTGCTTTCTCTCTCTCTCTCTCTCTCTCTCTCTCTCTCTCTCTCTCTCTCTCTCTCTCATCTAAGGAAAGCACTGATCAAATGATTTCCATTATTTTTTTTTTTTCAGTAAAGAGAGGCCAGTTCTTTATCCAACATACAGGAAACTGCCTTGATAAGCACACAGAGGAGTGTATGACATTGATAGTGGTCTGAAAAAATACTTTCAAATTTCGAAATGGAGATTTTATTTGTTTGAAAAGATAATTAAAATATCAATGCTGCTGATTTCTCTCAGTTCACTAAAAGGATGGGTTTGTGCTAATGTTGTTTGGCCAATTACATGCAGATGTCCTGTACACTGATTAACTAATTAACTTAAAGATAACAATACACAATATGTTATACTGGGGAGATAGCTCAGTGGAATAAGTGCTTGCCTGGCAAGCATAAAGTCGTGAGATCAATTCCTGGTACCGAAAGAAAAAAACACAAAACAAAACAAAAAAAAAGCATTTGGGCCTGGCTGAAGAGCTCAGTGGATTAAAGTGCCTGCCAGCGGGCCCAGTGGCCAGGGCTTTATCTCCGTGCCTGCCGTGCTGGCCCTGCCCACGGGGCGCGCTGAGACAGTAATTGAGCCTGGGTGAGGTGGTGGTGCCTGTAATCCCAGCTCTTGGGAGGCTGTGAACAGGCAGATCACTACGAACTAGAGGTGAGATCCTGAACACCCTGTAGACCCTTCCCTAAAATACACACACACACACACACACACACACACACACACACACACACACACCACAGTATGTTGACCACTGTTACCTTCCTATTATATTGCTTTAGAATTTTGTTTTGTTTTATATTTTTTGTTTCTTGTTCTTTAAAATAAAAATCTGAATAGGAAAGAAAAGTTTACAGCAGTTAAATGAATGAGTAAAGGGCACAGCATTTAAACAACCTTGTGGTACAGTGACTAGAGCCATGTAAAGAAAAATTAAAATAATCATCGGATATGGCGGTGAATTTTGGAATTTAAAAAAAAATTGAGAAAGTTACATTTCTATGCAAGCCTTCTGTATACCTATAAAGTTTAAAATTTTGCTATTGTCAAAAAAATGACGCTAAACCCCTTTCCTGGCTGCTTGTGATATCCTTGTGAAGCGGGAGAAGTTGATCCATGAACAAATACACAAATTGAATCTTCATGGAGTGAAAATCTGGAAGTTACAATCTAAGCGAACAATTCAAAGTTATCCTGGAAATGTGTTTACGAGGCCAAATTAGAACTCTGAGTAAGGATGCGCTGCGACCACGTGAATTACCCGCGGCTTTCTCTTGAGAATGCAGGAAAAGACGGAGTAAGCAAATCCCGCCTGTGCACTTTAGCTCTGGAACCCAACACCAAAACACCTTGTGCCAACCTCGATCTTTAAGCAGTGCTTGGTGTATAAATGCTTTGCTAACTCATGACTCTACTATCTGAATTCTGTTTAGCTCTTTCGAAAGGCCTCCTGACAATGGGTTTGCGTGCCATTGCCTATAGCTCTCTACTTTAGCGTCTCGGAAAAACAACAAAACAAAACCCCCTTGAAAGAGTCGCTCTTTGGAGTTGTGGGACATTGTCAAGCTCTCCTAGAAGATTCTGTTAGATAGCCCAAAACTTCAGGCTATAAATTACGTCCTGTCGGCACTCACGCTTAGTGAAATGTTAGCTCTTCTTCAGAAACTACCGTGATCTCTACTTAGGGTCTCAAGATTTTTATTTTAAAGTTAAATATAAAAACAATGAAAACATTGCTTACAGCAATGTTCATTCCTCATTAGAAACTTCGAACAGCTGTCTTAATTTCTAAACATAAATATTTTATAAAAAGTGCATAATTCATACAGTATGAAAGAATTAGGCCTAATATTGCATCTATTTCAATAATAACAAGAATATATTCAATTCATAGAAAACTCTAAAAATAAGGGTCAGGGATATAACTCAGTGACACAGCACCTGCCTGGCAAGCGTGAGTTCCTGAGTTTGATTCCCGGTACAGACACACACGCACGCGCGCGCGCGCACACACGAAAACTCTAATAATGATCTGTGACTAAATAAAACCAGTTAAGCTCCACAAAAGCTGTGGAATTGTTTTAGGGCTTCACAGTCCTCTCTTGTGTTAATAGCTATCAATGTATTGCCGAAAATTATGAGCTTCCCAAAATTGAGTAAGAAATGATTTAGTATAAAAATACCATGTCTATAAAGAGTGGCTGCTGGAGTTAAATAATAATATACAAATATGTTTAAACATGGGAAAAGATTAGACTGCGTGAGCTGCTGTCATCAATTGTGTTGGGAGTTGGGCCAAATCCTGACTCTGTGTATGAACAGCCCACATTCACATCCACGGGTCTGCCCCCTAGAAGCGAGGGCCATAATTTATCCCACTACCTACAGGCAGCACAGGTTATAAAAGCAGTCCTGTGGAAGGACTGTTCCTTGTATTTCAGAGGAGTAAACATTGGTATAATTTTAAAATTACAGCTATAGAGACTTACAGACTGAAGTTGTAAACACACATTTGCATCACCGACTTTGGTTCCTAAAGATTCATAATCCTCCACACTTCCCCATAGAGCAGGAAATTTTGTTGGAATGTGGAGAAAAAAATGTTATGAAAGGTTTAAAAATATTTGTTAGGTTTTCAAAGGTGCTATTACTTTCCTAATATTATGATTGAGGGTTTTTTTGAGACATTGGAAAATTTTAGATTTTTAAGTTTATCTACATAATTGAAAAAATCTGAAAAGATATAGAAATAATACTGTTGTTAATAAAATAACAGTAATAGCTATTATTTATCACATTCTTGTCAATGACCAAAAAATTTGCTTACATTGCTTTATTAGTTAGTGGGCAAAGCCATTAAAAAATCCAGCTAAGACACCCCAAAGTAGATAGTATTTTAATAAAATGAAGAAGGAATTGGATGAATCAGTTCACCTGAGGTAATTATAACTATGAACTCACATCAGTGTAAGTACAGTGCATGGAAGTCAACTGCTTTTATAACAGAAAAAAGAAATACAATAAAATAAAATTCAAGTAGTACAAAAGCTCTGAAATAAAGGCATTGTTCCAAATCTTATGATTTCTTCTGAAAAACAAGTGTTTGTTACTGGCTTCAAATATTTTGTGCACACAGAACATATGAACATTCACTCCTTGCACAAAAAAGTGGAAGAAGAAATGTAAATTATTTAAAGCTGTAAAATAGTAAATATGTTGTTCAGTATTGCTTCTGGCAGTACATACAACCCTTCATCATAATGCTTATATAATATTTCAGTATATAAATGTAACACAATGTAGACAACTGAAGTCTTGCCATCAGATGTTTACTTTGTTCCCATGTTTTTGCATCATAAACTAGTCTTCCTTGGTTGTTGGTAATTATTTCCTCACATATTTTAGGAACAAAATTGTTAAATAAAGGTGTATGTTTATTTTTAATATTATAGACCTTGGCAAATTTTCTCCTGAGAAATGCTAATTTATCTGCTTATAGTAAATGTATGAGTGTTCCCTTATAAGCCATAAGCTAATACACTGTTCTAGCAAGTTTTTGATCTTTGCCAAGCTACTAGATAAAAAACAGTCTTGTATTTTCACTTTACATGTATTTAGTGTTACATGTTGTTGAACACCTTAAATTAAACTACACTATTATTAAATATTTTAGGATTTTGTTGATGCCAAAACACAGGAACAAAATAAACATCCGATGGCAAGACTTCAGTTTTATCATTTCTAATGCTTTTTTAAAATCACCATTTTGTATTCCTTAAAAATAAAAAAAATAAAACAATTATTGGTTGGGATGAATTTATCATTGAGAATTTTATTATTAAATTCCTTTCTCCTTGAATCCTATTTATCTTGTAACCTTCCTAGTTTTTCCTGTTGTCATGGCATGCCCTTTAATTTTCTTTTAATGTCTGTTATATTCTGTGTTTCTTTTCAAGTTCTTTGAGTACAGAAATTTAATAGTTATAATTCTTTAAAACTGTACATTATTACAAAAGAAGAAAATCATTTAGAAAAATGAATGGTTTCCCACAATAGCACACAAAATAAGTAACCCAAATATTCTGATTCTTAATGGACTGAACTTTATACTACATTTCTTTTTTTTTTCCATCCTAATAAAAATCTAAGATTACTTTGTAAACACTTAAATTGTCTGTAACACTAATCATCTCCGAGCAATTCTGGAATGCGCTGGTCAAGATTCAGGAGGTGAACTGAGCCGCGAGGACTCCACGAAGGCTCACCATGGAAAAGTCGGAAAACAACCTGTAAGTAAATATGGATGATTCCTTAAAATAATTTTTTGGTTTGAGGTAGAACATGCAAATCACAGTCAAGTCAAACACTTTGCAAACAAAATAGAAATATGAAGACAGTAAAATTGAAATATGGTGATAATATACTTGGTACCATGGCTTAAATATAAATCTCCTCCTACAGTTTCATTTATGTCCAGAGGTAGCGCGCCTTGGAGAGGTGACTGGGTCTTAGCGGTTCAGTACTCGTCGGGGGATGAAGCCTTCAGTGAGGCACAGCTGAAGGTTCTTGAATAGATGGGGTCTGCGGAAAGATAAGGTGCTTGCAGGGGTGGAATGAGGCTTTTCCAACCCCAGAGTCTCACCAGCGTTCCACTGCCCTGTGCTTCTGCGAAACCCTGCAGGCGTGCAGTCAGTACACATGGAATGGGCTTGAAACAGGGAGTCAAAATGAACCTCTGCTCGTGGAAGTACATGTTTTAGACATTTTGTTCCAAGAGAAAGTGACTAACGTATTTGATCTGATATGGTATTATTTGTCAGTGTTTCAAAAAATTATATTTACCTTTCAATATCCCTTCCCTTCACTTCCTTTTCTTCACTTCTACCTTCCTTCCTTTCTTTCATTTCATTGTTCTCTCTCTTTTGAGGTGACCAAAGATGAAATAAACACAGGGAGCACTGAGCTACGGTCCCAGCCATTTTTGTCTTTCCATTTTGAGACAGGATCTCACTAAGCCAACCAGCCAAATTTCAAACTCACGATCTTCCTGCCTCAGCCTCTCCAAGGGCTGAGATTGCAGTTGTGTGCCACCACCCACAACCCAAAGTATTCTCTTTTTATTTTTTCAGACAATAGCTCTTCCTCAACTGCTGTTTCAAGATCTTGGTCTTCATCTTTGAAGTCCTGCATTAAACGTGACTCTAGCTCAAGCACATAAATGTCAACTATTTGGTAACTAAATATTCTTTCACCCATTTTCAGCGCAATACCTTTGCTATTTACAAACACATTGGATGCAGAAATTTGAGCTCTTAAGGTCATGCAATGTTCATACACAGCCTTAGAATTCAGCTTCATATATATGTGTGAATATATGTGGTATACTCATCAAGAACCTAGAACTTAAATTGTTTGATAAAGTAATTGCAATTTAACATAAAAGTATTCTTGGTCTTTTACCAAGAGCCATATACATTTTCAATTTTTCTGGGCCACATAACTTGATTTTGCCATGTACTATGAATTTGTCCAGATTTTTTTTTTCAGAACCAGGGATTGAACTCAGGCCCTTGTGCTTGCCAAGGAAGCGCTTATTCCACTGAGCCATCTCCCCAGCCCCTGCATCTCCCCAGCCCCTTGTCCAGATTTTTAAAAAATTCTTATACCTTAAGAAATATAGGCCTTTGACTATAGCCATATTTTATATGCAAAGTGAACTCTCTCTAGTTAATTTGTATTTTCACACTTTCCTTTTTTTATTTCTTTTTTACAACTTTTATTTCTTTTTCTCCAACTTACTAAAACTAATATCTTATTGGTATTAGTAAATCTCACCTAGAGAATAGTTACATATTCTGAAATATGAAAATATTTCCTATTAAAATATAAATAAAATTATTCTGCAAACACAACCACAATTTGCCATTGTAAGCACATAGTCATGGGCCAATGCATTACATAATGACTTTGCTTTCCAACAGCCATACGAAATAAACCCATGTGATCTCACAATACGTTATTCTAAGGTGCTGCTCTTTATAAACTAGTTTTGAGTATAATATAAATCAAAATCAAGGATCAGTTTGTCCTGAATCCCACTACTCTTTATATAGTCCTGAGTCTCTTAGGTACATAATAACACATGCAAAAATTGTTCTAATTTAGGAAACAATGTGACGCAATTGTGCTTCATAGGATGTTATTGTGACAAAAGTAAACATTTTTCTTATATATTAGATACTTAAAAATATAGCAGAGTACATAGAGTGGAATATTAAACTCTTTAATCACAAAACATATGAATATAAAGGAATCAGGTTATCTGAAGTCTTATTGCACATGACAATATCAAAAATACAGAACACGGTATCCAAAGCACAATATGTATTTAAAAACCCTTCCATAAAATTTAAGTATCTACTCTTTGCCCTCTGCCCATACTGAGTTCAGGTGAAATATAAGGCTGAATGAATCTAACATACTTCTCTGCACCTGGGTCATCTTGCTATAGGTCTAAGCAAAGTCCTTTGATCAGAGTGTCTCCTGATCCAACTATTCTCCTCTCTCCTTTCCACAGAATGCACACTCTCCACTGGGTCTTCATAAAATATTTAGTGTTTGTGTACATAGAGGTCTTTTAAACTTACCCATGTAATATTGCGTAGGTTGCTTCTTCCATTTGTACATTCTTCACTCACCACTATATAAATTGTCTTTCACTGCGTGAGCGGCTCTTCAGTTGCTTAGCATCCTCTCCGCAAGATACACTCACACTGTGCTTAGCTATGCCGTCACATGAAAAAAGTGTGGAGAGCATTTTTGTTCATTATCTCCTGTGAAACTCAGGAAATTTCTCCTGGATACATAATAATTTGAAAATACATTTATAAGTAAAGAAAAAATATTTTTAAAATATAAAGTTTATCCCAGAAAAGAAGAAATAAGCTTTCCAGAATCATGATTAAAACAATAATAAAAAGAACAGTGCCCATTAATTTTATCTGCTTCCCATGGAAAGAAGAAAACACATGAAGAATTTTGCTTGTGTCAGATCCTACATAAAAGAAATCTCAGGAGTTTTTCAAAATAATGATCCAGGAATAAATTTTATGAAAATTTGCACAAGACCAATATGTGCAAACCTATAAAAATTTATGAGAGACATAAACAATGCCTGGAATAAATTGAGAGTTATAGCATGGTTTTTGGTGGTAGGGGTCAGTGTTTACATGATGTCAATCCCACCAAATTCTTCCATGTCTTACAGAAGGAAATACAAACTATCAGCAAAGCATTTCATGAAATTGGCTAAATTAATACTAACACTTATCTTTAAGGGAAAATATCTAAAAATGATCAACAATTTATAGAAAGAGAAAAATAATAACAACTGATGCTAAAGAATTAAAATATAGCAGCAATACATTTGGAGAGGAAAGTAAAGGCTCTTAAATATTTTCGGTGCAAAAATGCCAGGTATTTAAAGAGATATGTTTGACTTAGTTTAAATACACAATGTGTACTTGTGTCAAAAACATTACTTGGTACTTCATTAGTGGGTATAACTTATATACCAGTTATAAGAATTTCATACTAAAATTGTAAACTATAAAATATTAAATTAAACCATAATAATTATAATGTAAATATAGTGATTAAAATGACATTAGTGAAAAAATAAATATAATTATATTGAAATTCTAAATCATAGAAATAAATGTATGGATTCAATATGATATAGATATAGAAGGTGATTTAAATCTATAAATAAAGAAAAATGTAGGGAAACAATATACATTTAGAGAAAACCCTAATTGCTGTATGTCAAAGAGCTGTCTCCCATATTTACTGTAGCATTATCACAATAGTCAAGATATGGAATTAACCCTGTTTCCATCAGCAGATAAATAGATCAATAAAATGAGGGCCTGTGGGATAGCTCAGAGGACTAAACACCTGCTTTGGCAAGCCTAGGACCAGGGTTGGATCCCCAGTCTCACATGTCACACTGGCTCTGCACTGTCCCGCTCCCAGAAAGCACTAAGCCATTGGCAACCAAATCTGAGCATGGTGGCGCACGCCGGTAATCCGAGCTCTGGGGAGGCTGGAGACAGATGTATCACTATGAGTCCGATCTGCATAGTGAGACCTTGTACTAAGTGCATAAAAATAAATAAATAAATAAATTTTAAAAATACAAAATACATACTCTCACATGCTATTACTCTGACCACAAAAGGGACAAGTGACACTGAGGGGTAGGCCATCACAGGAATGCACTTCTGTCTCCTTGACAACGTTATTTGTAGCAGTTTGGAAAGAAGGAATCAAGATGAGATGCATTTGGAAAATGTAACACCTCCCCACAAGGAATGAAAACATTATCCACTGCATACACATACTAACAAAAAATCGGCAAAAATGTAGAGGTGCGGGGCAGTGCACCCAACAGGATTCCTTTCCATTATGCGAGAGAGACACCTAGCAGACACCTGCGTGTGTGTGTGTGTGTGTCTGTGTGTGTGTGTGTGTGTGTGTGTGTATGTGTGTGCAGGTAGACATGTGTACCCAAGCACACAGGAGTCTCTCCAGAAACAAAAGTGCCCCATGTGATAATAATTTTCTAAGTGCAAAGAGTGAGATTGAAGTAGTGGTGACTAGATACGGAGGGACAACTTTCCCTCAATACTGTATCTTTTGCATTTTTCAAACATCAATCATTAATCACATTTAATGCCATTATTAAAGGGAAATTTTAAAGAGGTAGTTAAGTGGAAAAAAAGCCAGACACAGATAGATAAATGTCACATGGTTTCTCTTGCATGAGAATCTAATAATTGATTAATTAATTAGCCCACTACCTAGAAGTGCAATGTGGCAGGAAACTAGAAGGGAGATATTTGGAGAGAGGAAAGAGGATCAGAGGCAGAGGGAGGAATAAAAGGTAAAGGAACTGAAAACAACCAAGACAGATTCAGCACCTATCAGGGCAATAGCTGGTGAAACAGAATTTCTAGTTTCAGTTTTCTGAGGAACCTTCATATTACCTTCTATGGTTTGTACTAGTTACACCTGTACCGGTAATGTACAAGAGCTCCTCTTCCCTTTCTAATGTCGAAGGGCTCCCTTTTCCCTTGTTTGTATTTATTTTTTTATTTCTTGCTTATAGCTATTCTTTCTGGAGCAACAGGAAACTTCAGTGTCCTTTTCTTTTAAATTAAAATGCATGTACCAATTTCCAAAAGCAAATCTCACTGTTCTGTGTTACTAATACACTCAAAAAAATTAAGAATAAAAGTTATAGCTCAATTAAGTAGCTGTGTACTATTACTGGCATTTAATGCCATCTTTTAGTTGAAGACTAATGTTTTAGACAGTGCATAAAGCAGGTAAGGTCATTCTGTTGCAATACACAGGGTTTATTTTTGAGTTCAGACTCAGATCTCAATCTGGCATTTTATTTATTTATTTTAGCTGAATGTCTCCACTGCAGAAAAAGTGACCTGCTCGCTTCTCAGATAAAGAAAGCTCAGCGACTGCCTCTCCATCCAGGACCCTGCAGCAGGGATAGAAAGGGAGGACTGACACCCCCACAGCAGGGGCCAAGGGCTTTTGTGCACAGCGGAGACTCCAGCCCAGGACTTCATTGTGCTTGTTCTGAAAAAACAGAGAGAGTCATCAAAATGCCTGAATAGATGGAACATTTTTATTGAACCATCTACTGGGTGCAGTTAATTGAGCAATGCAACATGACAGCTCAATAGGTGAGATTATCAAAAGAAAACTGCCCCCCAGAGGGAGGAGCCCCAGATGGGGGTGGCTGAGTTTTTCAGAGAAAAGTGATTGCTTCACAATAAAAATAGAATCGCCCCCTGCTGTTACATTGCCCTTAAATAAATCCCATCCACAACCTAACTATGACAAATAGGCAGGCATGGTGTCCGCAAGAGTTGACACTTAACATCTACTGTTAAACTCTCTGAGACTACAAGGCTTCGGATGGAAGCCATCCTTTGTCTTGTTAAATCACAGAAACCTGTCCAGGTTGTTTCAGTAGGACTTCCGATTAACACCAAACTCAAAGAACATCACTCTTTATTTAAAAATACCAAAATGAATTAATTTAATCTCAGAAAAACAAGGAGCACTTTCTGTGAGAATACATGTACTATATGGGGAAGGAATATTTATTTATTAATGTATTAATTAGCTAAAATTTTAATCCTTATTAAAGGACTAAATATGATGATAGGACTAAATATGATATTTAAGGACGTCACAGCTTTTAGGTGGTACACAGAGTATCCTAGTTTCTCACAGCTTTAAGCAGGCTGACTACCTAATTAGCGGGGATGCTCCCAGCTGGAAATAATTGAAAGCCGAGTTTCAACAAGGGCATTTATGGGTTCATATGTCTGGAAGTCCAGAGGCAGGGCCAGCTTCAGGGTTGATTTCATCTAATGCTTTCTGTGCTGCTCCATTGTGATTCTCTATGGAACTGTCTGCATTAATGGACATGGTCTTTATCAGCACTGTCCACTAGAAGCTACTAGCCATGTGTGGCTGTTGAGCTACCTGTGCTACTAGAAAATTGAAACTATTTTTAGTTTTATTTAATCTTCAGTAAGTTAAGTTGAAATCAAATAACTGCATAGGGACTTAGGCTTTGTGTTGTATGGAGAGAGCGCTACATTATGCCCCCTGCACACTCTGTGACAGCATTTCCAACAGAGATGTAATGTCTGCCTCAGCCAGCGAGACCTGAAGCCACTCGGACCAAACAAGGAATCAGGAGAGCTAACAAGAGTTCTGCCAGAAGAGCAAAGGCCACCTTTTCATGTTTCACTGGTTAAACTAAATCACAAACCTATTTCTGAACTGATCACACCCAGAAAGATGACAGAAATCATCAGGCCTTCTGGGGCTTTTCCTATAACTGGAGTGAGACTGGCTTTCCCTGGGGTTTATAGGCAGCAGGAGGGAAGATGCTACAGATTGGTATTTGAATAAGAGGAGGAAAATGAGCTCCATATTGGGAAGACTGTTAACTGATTTTCTCCTTTTCTTTAAATTGAAATTTGTACCAAATAAAATGAATCAAGCATGTATATTTTGGTGTCTCTGCCTGCCACTGCTTTGTAGCTAACTGCCTCATTTTGCCCCATTCTGTGAAAGTTGTAGGGGAAACATTCTCCTTAAAAGCACTTGTGTCCTCCCCCCCTGCCTCTCTCTCTCCTTAAAAGCATTTTGCTTGGTAGCTTGGCTAAAGAGACTATGTTCTCCCCCCTATCTACCCTTCTATGTAACTGGGTTACCTAATATACAATTAGAAAATAATTGGGACTAGAAACAGCTAAACTCTCCTCTCATCTTCATAATGTTCTTGTTGTTATTTTAATACACCTGAAGTTGCTTCCTTACAACTGTCTGGCATGCTTACTCTACAGGCAACTCCTTGTTATGACCCTCCAGGTCAGAACTATGACCTCTGTTTTTTCCAGAAGTCTCTCTTGCACATCCAGGTCTCCTGACATTTGTCTTGCTTTGTGATTCAACAGAATTCCATTCCTTCTAGAGTTTAGCCTTTATTGGACTCCTGTTTTTGTTCTGTTTTGTCTTGTCTAGAGCCCAGGATCTTCAAGCTGAGCTAGATCCACAAGAATTTTTAAATTTTTATAGTTAAATTTTAAGTTTATTCTTATAATTTAGATATACATGACATTTGCATTTATCACCGGAAACTTGTACCTGTGCATGATATTTCTTAGTTCCTATTTGTGTCCCCATTCCCCTCCTCTACCTTCAATCCTTCCTTCCCTCCTTATTTACAAGGATTTGTTTTTATTTTATCTTTTTCTCTTTCCAAACTTCCAGTGTCTTCTTTCTTTTAAACAATTTCTTCTTGTCTTCTTTACACTTTCAGTTCTCACACCAGTGAGACAATGCAATAGTTGCACATGGGTGTCTGACTGGCTTCACATAAGCATATGATCTCAGAGGCTGTCCATATATCTCATTTGTCCTTTTTGGCTGAGAAGTACTCCACTGCATAAAGAATCCACATTGCTTTTATCCATTCGTGGGCAGATGGGCATTTGCAATGTTTCCAAAAAATGTTTTTCAATAAACATGGGTGTGCATATTTTGCTGTGGTATGATGTTTTCAATTCTCTTTGGAAGACACCAAGATGAGGATAGAGGGATCAAATTGTATCTTTAATATTAAATTTTCAGAAATCTCCACACTGATTTACACAAACGTTGAACCACTCTCCCATCTCACCAATAGTGGAGAAGCGCTCTTTGCTTATCCCAGCCCCTCTAGCATTTGTTGCTGGCTAATTTCTTAATAATAGCCATTCTTTCTGGAATGAAATGGAAGCTCTGAATTGTTTTAGTTCAGATCTCTCAAATTATCAGTGATGCTGAACACTTTTTCCTATATTTATTTGTAATTTATAATTCATCTCAGATACTCTTTTTTACATTTGGTTTTTAAATTTGGGGGGTCTAAGTTTTTTAAATTATTTATATGTCCTGGATATTAGGAATTAATCTATCAAAGGAAGTAAAAGATCTTTAAATTGAAACCTACTCTACTCTGAAAAAAGAGATCAAAGAAGATGTCAGAAAATGGAATGATATCCCTTGCTCTTGGGTGAAGAGAACTAACATAGTAAAAAAAGTGCCATATTCCCAAATTGTTATACAAATTGAATGCAATCCCTATTAATTTAGCAAACCTCACAGAACTAGAGAAAACATTTCTAAAATTCATTTGGAACTAGTAAAAGCTAGAATTTAAAAATCAATTCTGGGCAACAAAGGCAAGGCAGGAACATCACCTTCCCTGACTTGAAATTGTACAAAAAGCTACTATGATAAAAATAGCATGGCAAAATAAAGAAACAAGACACAGAGTAGAAGATTCAGAAAAAATCCAAACACTTTCACCCTAGTGAGATATTTACCTTATTTTTGATAAAGAGGTTAAATAAACATGTGCACAGGAAGAAAGATGGCCTCTTTAATAAATGGTGCTGATAAAGCTAGTTTTCCATACACCAAAGATTAAAACTAGACATGTGTTTATCACCATGCACTAAACTAAAATCAGAATGGGTCAGAAATCTAAATACTAAAACATAAACAGTGTAGTCAAGACATCATGAACAAGACGCAGATTGCACAGGAAATTCTACAAAGATGAACAACTCCAATCTCATCATATTAAAGAGCTTTTGCATAGCAAAGAAAATCACCAACAGAGTAAAAAGATAACCTAAAGAGTGGAAACAAAACTTTAGCCAGTTGTTCTTGGACAAAGGACTAATGTCTAAAAACATAGCAAATACTTCAATGTCTTGAACTTTGAAGTTGGGTCTGGCTGTGCTGGGACTGAGTTTGCAAGCCTCGTGTCTCAGCTTTCTAGAGTGCTGGGATTGCCGGATGTGGCTTCAATGCTCAGCTCTTAGTGTCTATATTCGCTTGTCATTGTGTCTTCTCAGACTAAAGATCTACCGCGCATAGTATGGAGATCTTGTTTACTTGATTATGTCAAATGGTTTTCACTGCCATTATAAGCAATTGAGAGTTATTTTGAACCCATGAATGAGAGCTGACGAATAAAGAAATTAGGTCAACAATGAGCACTCTGCATTTAATATATCCTCCTATAATATTCATCTTACTAATCCTAAAAATGCCTTATATGCTCATATGTGCACACATAACAAGCTTCAAATAGTATGTTTTAATAATCAACAAATTCTAAAACTACATAACTTTTTAAATTAAAAATTGATTTCTAACTTTGTTGTCTGATTTTTCCCACCAATATTGGAATGAACTTCTTAACTTAAAGCTTCATGGTGATTTAATTTTTGTGGAATCTAAAGAATTACATGTTTAGCATATATATATATATATATATATATGAAAGACAATAGAAGTATTTTTCCATATAACAATCTCTTGTGAAAGGGTGGGAATCCTCTGAAAAGTAGGCAAGCCATTGAAGCATACCAGTGACCAGATACAAAAGGTTTAGGGTGAGATTTACTCTATTTTTATTCAATATAGCATGTTTTTCTATCATTATTGTTTGTATTGATTGTAAACTTTAGTCTCTTTTACTATACCATTAATTAAAAGCTGTAAGGACTTAAGGCACACTAATTGTTTGGCTCTATTATTGTCATTCATCATGCAGATCTGCTGGACTATGCAAAGTGCAGCATTCCTGGCAATATAAGCCTTCAACTCTTAAAGCCTTTACTGTAGAGCAAAATTCATTTCTTAAAGTGCAGAACAAGAAGTGGGTAGAAGGCCTGGGAGATAGCTCAATAGAACAAGCACTTGCCTGGCAAGTGCAGGGTCCATCCAGGGTACCACAGAAAAAGAGAAAGAAATGGGTATTATACATTTTCTAATGCATATATAACTATACATATTCAATGTTAGATAATTTTAGCATTTTACTCTCATAATAAATATTTAAAGCATAATAAAGACAATAGCAGAGAATGTAAGAAAATAACCATGAAGGCATGTATTTGAGTTCAGATAATGTACTGGTAGAAAGATTTTTTTACCCCTGTGGAAACCCACAGAGGGATTCAGTGGAGATTTCATCTCTTATGGTTTTATGGAACACAAACTTGAGTGCGCACACACAAACACACACACACACACACATCCTGATGCTAAATTTGTATGTAAAATAACTCTAGGAAACAAAGTTTTATGTGTCAAAAATAATAAACCACCTGTAGAGATATTATGATTAAAAATAGATTATTGGGAACTCAAAAAGACATACTTGATAAAAAGCTACTAACTTGGTTTAAATAATATTAAGGTATCCTGACCTTTAATGGTAGAGGGAAAGAACACTGATAATTTATACACATCATCTACATTATTTAGGTCTTATTTATTTATTGAGCACTTAATTATTCATTTAGCAAATGCATATTATGCAATTCTGATGACCTAGACATAGAAATATCTCCATTCAAAAAGCAACCCATAAATCTCACCATATACAACCTTGAAGCAGGACAGTCCCACAATATTCCTTTTCCTGTCTCTTGCTTTCATTCACCACCCCCTTCTTTTTGAACAACCATCTATCCGAAAGACATCATAGCAGCAACTGGCATGTCATGACAAGCAGCCCGAATTCAGAAGACCAGAATGACAGGCACTCCAAGCATGAAACTACTATTACAGATTACCATCTGCAGTGCAAAACTGTCTCATTGCTATTTGTTTATCAATAAAATTATGCAGAAAAAAAAGAAAGAAAAAAAATGTTTCAAAGATGCCTAATAATCTTTAAAGGACTGGTAAAATAATCTGCCATAGGAATTAAATACTAATGTCTTTGTTCTACTTATGTGAATTATACCACACAATTAATAACATTTTTAAATTATTTTAAAAAGCAACCCATAGTCTGATAAAGGGAACACCCATAAGTGAGTATTAATTATACAACATAGTTGACATTATTCAAGAGAAATGTGTATTAAATGCAATGGGAAAGAATTGTAATGATTAATTTTTACTTTCTTTTTTCAAAAATGTATTTAGTACAGGGGGGTTGGTCGAGAGAAGGCTGTGAAGTATGTGTAAAAGCATGAAGGTACATACAGCATGGCACATTTGGGAAATAAAGGAAATTTATGCATACAGAAAAATATATACTTGAAAATTACGAAAGAATGAACAGAATGGGAACAGAATGAGGAAATTATTATATAATCTAAAGACTTTAAATCTATTCTACTGGTAAATAAGGGAAATTTTGGATACCATTGTGTAAAGCATGGTTTCCCTAATTTCTGTCTTGAAGTGTTTGTTGTTTGTGCATAGGAATTCTATTGATTTTAGAATGTTGATTTTGTATCCTGTTATGCTACTGAATTTAGTTATTTGATCTTTTAGTGGAGTTATGGAGTCTTCTATGTAGAGTATCATGTTATCTGAAAATAATGATAATTTCACTTCCTCACTTCAAATCAATATCCCTCTTATTTCTCTCCTGTCTAAATGCTCTGGATAATGTTTCCAGAAATATATTCAGTAGGGGTGATAACAGTGGACATCCTTGTCTTATTTCTGATTTTAAAGTTAAGGATTTCAGTTTTTGTCCGTTTAGAGATGTAAGCTGAGATAAAGACCATCTGTCTGATTTTTTGTAGTGATTTTATCATGAATAAGAGTTGATTTTTTGTCAAAATCTTTTTCTGTATCTATTGACATGATCATATAATTTTTGTCCTTGGCTTAGGTGATGTGGTATATTATATTTACGAATTTGTGCATATTGAACCATCCCTGTATTCCTGGAATGAATCCCACTTGGTCGTGGTGTATAATGTTCTTTATGATTTACTGCACTGAAATACTTAGAAATTAATTTAGCAAAGGAAGTAAAATATCTATACAGTAAAAATGATGGTACTTTGAAAAAAGATATAGAGGTGGTTTTCAGAAAATGGAAAGATATTCCTTGGAAGAAAAAAAACATAGTGAATGTGACTGTGCTGTCAAAATTGTTATACAGATTTAATACAATGCCAAATAAAATATCATAAGTATATCTCACAGACCTAGAGGAAACATTTTTAAAATTCATCTGGAACCAACAGAGCCCTAGAATAGCTAAAGAAATCCTGGGCAACAAAGGAAAGGCAGGAAGCACCACAACCCTGACTTGAAATCATACTACAAAACTTCTGTGATAAAATCAGCATGGTACTGGCCAAAAATTAAAATTTAAAATGGGTCTGAGGACTAGCGGAACAGATTGGAAGATGCAGACATAACTACAAACACACTTAACCACCTTATCTTTCACAAAGAGGCTAAAGATATTCACTGGAAGAAAGATAGTCTCTTCAATAAATGGTGCCGGAAATACTGGTTTTCTACATGTTGAAGGCTAAAGTTAAATCAATGTCTATCACTTTTTGATTTTAGAAATAAGCTAAAGTCAAAATGGATAAAATATTTAAATACTAAAACATAAACACTAAATCTACTGGAAGAGAAAGTAGGTAGAAATCTTGAAGACATAGGGATAGGTAGAGAGTTCATGAACAAAAGCCAAACTTCACAGAAAATACTTCAAAGAATCAACAACTGGTTCTCATCTTTTTAAACAATTTCTACACATCAAAAGAAATCACCAACAGAGTAGAATGAAATACTGTATTGGGCAAAAAAATGAGTTGACTGTTCCTCAGACAAAGGACTTTTATCTAGAACATATAATGAATTTAGAAAAATCAGGCTCCTCCAACACACAATCCAAAAATGGGCATCTGAGACGAATGTACATTTCTCAGATGAAAAAATACAAATGGCAAATAAATATATGAAAAAATGTTCAACATCACTGATCATTTGAGAATTGCAAATTAAAACAATCTTGAGATTTTATCTTACCTCAGAAAGGATGGCTATTATCCAGAAGTCAATCAGTAACAAAGCTGGAGGAACTGCAAGGAGAAAGGAACGCTTCTCCACTGTTTGTGGTAGTGCAGGCTGGTACAAGCATTATGGAAATCAGTGTGGAGGTTCTAAAAAAACTGTAATTAAAGGTCCTATTCAATCCAGCTTGCCCCTTCCTTGGTATTTTTCCAGAAGAACTGAAAACATCATACTACTGTAATATATGTGTACCCATGTTTGCAGCAGCTCAATGTTTCTCATAGCTAAATCTAAAAAACAACACAAATTCCCATCAACTGAAGAATGGACAAAAAAAGATGTGCTATTTTTACACAATAAAGTATTATGAGCTATAAAAAATAATAAATGTGAGGCTTTTATAGGTAAATGAATGAAACTAGAGACTGTACCCATAAGTGCAATAAATGAAATAAATCAGATCCATGGGTGTATTATTATTTAATAGTATTATTTAATTAGTGTTAGAACCTGGAAGAGTAAATAAAATCTGAAAGGTACATAGATACTGTGAAAGTGAAAGAAACTGTTCAAAAGGAAAGAATAACTGGGATGAAGGAAAGGAGAAAAAAAAGAATGTCTAAAAGAAATATACATGTATATCTACAGGATGGCTTGGATAATTGTACTACTGATTTCTGCTGGTCTATTGAATGGAATAAATAATTTTTAGGATTTTTTTCTCCTATATTTTTATAACTTTTTTTTTTTGCCTATTTTGCATGCCTATACCTGGCAATCTGAACAACTAATTTGGAAACAAAAATATGCAACATAACAATTATTGTTTAATTCCTCTTATTTAGTGAAATGCTGTATTTGTTTTTACTTTTCTAGTCTCTTTAAATAATAAAAATCAAAATGTAAAATTTGAGAAGCACATGACACACATAATTCATAAATCTTAAAATACTATTTTGTCATTAAAATGACATGAAGCATGAACAACTAGGAAAGAACATGCACCTAGGCCTTTTCTGTGTACATCAGGAGAAGTGGTCTCATTGGATGCAGCAGGTAGGTCAGTAGGTGCTGAGTGGGGATACGGAAGGTGGGCAATCTTTGCTGGCTATTTGAGGAGGCAGCAGTTAAAAGCAGTCAAGGATGGCTAAGGCAACTGAATGAGTGATAGAATTTCAGATATAAGGGGCCAGGGAGATGGCTCAGTAGAATAAGGCCTTCCCTGGCAAGAGCAAGGGCCTGAGTTTAACCCCCAGCTCCACCAAATAGTAATAATAATAATAATAATAATAATAATAATAATGATAATAACAACAACAATATAAAAACAGATTTCAGATATATAGAAAATACAAAAATAAAATATAGTTAGAGAAAAGGGAGGGTTTTTTAAAATGTATTTGATTGTTGCAGTGGTCTCACCACATAGCTTGGACTCCTGGTGATCCTCCTGCTTTCAGCCTCCCCAGGCTGAGATTACAGGCATGAGCTACTACTCCTGGACTCTGGCCGGCTCAGCCTGCCCTGGGGGTGGGGCTGTGTGGCATGTGGTGCCGGGGATCGAACCACAGTCCCTGTGCTTGCCTAAGCAGATACTTTAGTCCACTGAGCTATCTTGCTGGCCCCAAGAAGGTTGTATCTTAATCTCAGCTTAGACACACACACACACACACACACACACACACACACACACACAATCTCTGGAGCCGCCAGATGAAGTTGCTCAGTGAGCTAGTGTTGATCTGGAGGTAAATTTGTTACAGGAGACATTTGTCACAGTGACCCAAACAAAGCTGAGTAACAAGTATTCCAGCCATGTGCTTATGAATGTGGAAACCTGGTCACAGTGAAAGTATTGGTGTCTTTAGCCTAGTTTTTCACTAGGTTTATTATGTGAGTCAATGGAGGCGTGCTATAGAGAGAAATCTGAAACCTGCTCAACGTGATGACTGCACATATCTCATGCTGCTGGCATAATTTGAGCGCTAAGAGTTGGTGTGGATCTTAGCACATTACCTAACAGAGGATTCTGGGAATTAATTAACATTTAGTTTCTATTGTGTTTGAAGCTTGTTATTTCGCTTGAACTGCCAAATAATATTTTAACTAAGAAGTGACAACCTATATTAGGAATAACTTTGCTGCCTGTTGAGTTCTTCCTGCTGCAACTTAACATTCTGCTGTTGTATTTTCAACTTCTTTTATTCTTTCTCCACCAGCAGCTGAGTTCACTGGACAAGCTCATGTGAATTTCTGTTCCTGTAGAAGAAAGAATCTTTGTTATTGTGCCCCACTTCATATTAAAAACATTAATATTTCTTACTCCAAAACAATGCCGCTTTAATTGAGCAATAAAATTTGAATGAAAAGATGAGCAGTTGTATCCATTTTATCAGTTTATTTTTAAAATTTTGTTCCTCTCTTCTTCCTTGGTAGGCCTTTCAAATGTACCTCACTTAAATATTAATAATTAAACTAAAAATGTGACTGAGTTCCTTTCTAGCAGGCCACGTAGGTATGCGGACTTTACCTTTACCTAAGCATATCAGAAAAGAAGCTTTCCGGGTGAATGTCTCACTGATACATTAGCTAAAAACACCAGTGCAGTTCAGATAACCACATAAGTATTTCTCAGAATGGTAGAACTATCACCTTCTTTCCTTTGTAGCGCAGGTGAAACTATTCAGCATTAGGAACTTATCCTCAGTAGGAAAGGCTGATTATACCACTATATCTCCAGTGACGCATAGCCACACACACAAATCACTTTATACCTTGAAATAATTCTGAGTATTGAGAAACATCGCTCAGTACATATTTGTTCTTCTCCTATCTGATGCTGCGGTCTCTCAATTCTTTTAATTCTTTTCTGGCGAGATGTCGAACTGTCAGTTCCATTCAGCAAGTATTGATCAACACTCTTAGATTTGGTTAAGAACATGCATAAAGTCAATCAACCTGTCAGTTGGAAATGGCATGAAAAACTCCAAACAAATTAGCTTCTCTGATTCTATTCTCCTTATCTGGGGAAAAACTTCAATTAATGTGCTTCCCCACGTGCATGCTGCTCTTTGTTAAACCACATCTTCCCGCAGGCGCCTCTGCTTGGAACATACTTTTAATTTTAACCTCGTTATATGCTTCTCATTATTTAATGTTCATCTTTCTAGGACACGCTAGGCTGCTGACTGTTGTCTTCTCACCACTGTGATACCCTGTTGACTACTGGGCCCTGTGGTGTTTAACACTGACCATACAATTATAGGTTTTTTAAATGTCCTCTTTGGTTTTTTGTACAGGTTCTCACTACTCAGCTCAGACTTCTAGTGATCCACCTGTTTGCAGCCTCCCGAGTGCTGGAATTACAAGCTTGCATCACCCACACCCAGACTCAGTTGAAGGCTCAGCATGCCCAAGGGTGGCGCCAGCACACATGTGGTGTCAGGGATTGAACCCCGGTTCCTGGACTTACCTAGGCAGGTGTTTAGCCCACTAAGCTATCTCACCAGCCATAATTGTAGTTGTTTTTAATCATTGGTCTGTCTCACCAAACTGGGTATCTTGGAAGGGAGAAAGACTAAGACAACTATCATCTCTCCAGTAAAACTATTTGCCACAGAGGTGACAAGCTGGTGCAACATAGTCAAAATTTCATCTACAGATTTACACTGTGTTACATCTGCAGTTTTTAGAAATACTAGAATTTTATTACTGTATATAGTGCATTTTCTAGTATACAATTATTACACTCTCATGAGGAATTAGTACATGTGCACAACACATCTTAATTCTTTTTGCATGTCCTTCTCCCCTTCTCTGTCTCCTTCCTCCACCTCTTGGTCCTTTTCCCTTTTGCAAAAGATCCATCCCCTGATTCCTCTAATCTGTCTTTTATGTTGCTCTTTGTTTTCCTTTTGACTTCTAATAGGAGAGAAACTCTCTGATATATAAACCTGTGTATTTGAGTTTTCTATCACTGTGATCTCAAAACGCCTCCATTTTTTTTGAAAAATGACCCAAGTTTACCCTTCTCTATGGCAGAGTAGCACTAAATTTAATCTAAATACCACACAAACTCACATTCCTGACTTGAAGAACCTTAAGTTACTTTCTAAAACAAATTTTAGAAGGCAAAAATTGATCTGAAACATAATTGATTGCTTTGAAGTCAAATATCTATGATCATGATCCTCTATTACAAACTTTAGGCACTTGTAGTAAGACAGGGCTGCAGTGCTGACTAAAGTAACATTAAATACCTAAAGGAGTAAGAAAACTTGCAGAAAGTGAGAAGAGAAAATTGAATATTCTCTCCTACTCAGGAGAGAAGCAGCTCAAATATTCACAAAATTATTACAGAACAATTGCTTCATAGACTTCTGGCTAAGATTAAATGTGGTACTGATATCATAACTTAATAAATGATATGTTCTCTCAACAAACACAAAGTATTTAATGTATTTTTGGAGCAAGGAGATGGGAAGAGAATTTCATCTTTTTGCTGTACACATGGACTACATATCACAATACCTTCTGATATGGTACACACACACACACACACACACACACACACACACTCACTCAATATAATTTAACATAGTATGACATCTTACTTGTATTTCTCATCATTCTGTTATGCATTTTGGGAGTTATGCAGACAGAGTTGACATTGGCTGGCTTATTCATAGAAGTGGAATCATTGGTGTTAAGGATTTGTAGGTGTTAATGATCTGTTTAGGTAATAAACATTACCAAGTCCTGAACCTATGGTTGTGCAATTGTGTCTGAATTTGGAACGGTATTAGACACAAAGTACAACACCATAAATTTTTCTCCACTGATCAGCGGTCACTCACATCTTATACCATCTGGATATGTCTTGTCTATTAGAACGTCAGCTCACTGGCAGAGCAGAAGGGTGGATATGAGGAGTTTAGAGGGTTGGAAAGTAGTTTAGGGAGATGTCAGTGAAAGATACGAAATTTCAGTTACCTAAGAGGAGTAAGTTTAGGAAAACTATTATAAAGCATGGGGATGATAGTGAACAAAATATTGTATCCTTAAAAATACCAAGATAGAGGAGATTGTAGCCTTAACACCAATAGGTAACTATATGAACTAATGTGTATATTAATCAGCTATATTGAGCCATTACACAATGCATGCTTCAAAACAGTGTTATGCACAGAAAATATATGCAATTTTATCTCTTGATTAAAATAAATTGAAATTATTTTAAAATATGAATTTTGGGGCTGGACATGTGGCTCAGCAGTATAAGCACCTGCCTGACAACTGTGAGATCCCGAGTTCTATCCCTAGTACCGAAAAAAAAAAAAAACTTCTTTCCTTTGCTTCAGAACTTAATGAGGGATAGTTTTATAATCACAAATGTATGATTTTTTTTTTACTGGAAATTACCACAAAAACAAAAATAATCTAAAAATTCTGACCAAAATTTAGAGATTATAATCCAATTAGATATTAGGTATTATATGTCCATATATTTCCTAATTTGCAGCTAATGTTGCATCGGAGACATATATTCAGTAAAAATTCTTACATATGAAATGTATAAACAGATACACATAGGCAGATAGTTACTTTACTTCCTCTCTCCTTCTTTTTCTCCAAATATAATACATCACTCCTAGATGCCAGGTCTGGCCAAAATAAATGTTTTTCTATCATAGATTTTGCAAATGAAAGCTGTAGGGATTGTTATTAAAATCTACTACCATTGTGTTGGTATAATAAGCAAAATCACTGCATTTCCACAGCTGATTCGGCTCACTGCAGTTGTCACTCTGGCGAGGCACAGCTGCGGGCAGCGACACGCTCCGTGCTTGCTATGTCATCTTACTGAGCATTTGTGTGATCACTTTCTTCCTCAGAACTCTGACAAACGGATAACTATGAAAGAAGAGCAACAGGGTTATAATGTCAAGGGTTTCTAATAACAAACTCCAAGCATGTTTGAACAGTCAAATGAACGACAGAAATCAAATAATTTCATAACCCTGTTAAATAAGTACTTCAGTTTTAAGTACCCAAAGGGTAAGCAATTGGATGAAGAAAACCAGAACTGAAATGAATGAATGAATGGCCTTTAGTTTTGATGAATTCGAGAATCTATTAATATTAACCTGGTTTCCAGTCTTAGCCTCCCTCCTTGCTCTTGCCTACTCACTGCTAACAACAACGGATTTACTATAAAGCCTCAGGTTTGCCTTCAGTTTCTAGTACTAATGCTAGAATGCTAGTGCAGGGTTGTCCAGCATTGTCTATGGTGGCCATCCTCAGGGTCATTAATGCAGAACCAAGACACGGGGACAACAGAAACAACTCTAAAGATCCATGTAAGGGCTAGTGATATCACACAACTGTAACACAGAGAGATTTATTTGAGAATAGCGGGCCATACAAAATAATGTGACCAAGAAAGACTTATCTTGCTCAAGACAGAGAAACTCATGAAGACTTCTTACAGGATTGTTAGGGTTCTTAGGGAGGAGATATAACTCCAGCAGATGGATGTTCAAAGTGCACAAGTGCAGGAGAATGCAATAATATTTATTTTAGGAAAAATAAGAGAAGCTAAAAGTAGTTTGGAAGGTAAATTAAAATGTTAGAGAGTAAAAAGCAGATAAGATCATATCTCAAAAGCCTAGGGAAAGATAGTGATAGTTAAAATCTAGTCAAGAGTTGGAGATGGAGAAGGATGAGGATTAAAAGTGAAATGTGTTCAGAAGGCGGAAAAGGTACTTGAATGTTAGGGAAGAAGGAGAAGTAGGAGTCAGAGTTACTTAAGATGTTAACATAATAGCTTGCATGAATTGCAATGCTCTTATGCCTGAGTCAGAACACAAGTATGCATACAGAGGAGTATTTTGTTTTGAACAAGCTAAGGCAAGGTACCTAAAAATACAGTTATTAACAGAAGTTGTTCAATCAGTAGGCAACTGGAAGTGTTTCTGAAGAGAGATGGGAGCTAGAGACCGAATGAGTGTTGAAGTCTTTAGTGTAACATCCACATCTGATCACGGTGCTGCACTACTTACAAGAAGAAAGTAACTGTGTTTCTTTTTTTCTTTCTTACTAACTCTTAAAACTCTCAAAGATAAATATTTTCTCACTTCAGCAAATGCCTCTCTGTATCCTTCTTGAATAGCTAAAATGGCTTATGATTATTTTTCATTTCAGAATTGATTCAGTCCATCAAATTCAATGATTTGGTTACTTAATTCTCCAACTGTAGCTTCAAGGTAAGTATAGAGCTTCTATTCTCCCTCAGATTGGGGTGGATTTCTTAAATTTGCTTATCTTTAAGTTCTCCTAATTTCTCCAGAATGAAAGAGTGAAGAAAAGAAGAAGTAGGATTTTTAAAAATGTGATTGCTTAACAATAACCAATGAATGGAATGAAGACCAAAATAAGCAATTGGATAATTATCAGGGCATCAGTAACATTGTAGTGTAAATTACAGCAAAAGATAGATTTCACTGAGTTGAGATGCTGAGAAAGGGGAAGTCATCCATGAGGGTGGCTTGTCCAAGGATAAAATGCTGTTTATTTGATTTGGCAAAGAGAAGTACAGGCTGAGTTTGAGGGCTCTGTTGCTTTTAGAAAGATCCACTGTATTTCTTCCTGGTTTCCGAGGAGTTTATATCTGGTGCTTCAGATACTCTAACTGTGCTTGATCTATGCTTCTTTCCACAACTTTTCAATCTGGTGGCATAGCTGTGATCACAGGTCCAAGGTAACCTTGCTGATAGAGGGGATCATGGCTTGGCGATCAGGGCCTTCCTGCAGGCACAGCTAGCAGTGTATCACCTGCTCCTCCGCTGTTGCTTTGCTGTTCCCTGGAGCCTATTGGGAGGCTCTTATACTTTACCATGGAGCTCAGTCTACTTGGTAACCCCTTGTCTAGACAATTCTACATATTTTCTTCAATTTTGACATTGGGCTTTGATGAGTATTGTAGACTGATTCTGCTTATACCAGATCACTCCTTATCCACATATTTTCCTGTTTTTCCTACACTGTTAAAAGTGGAAGCCAGATCTAAAGACCATGCAGCCTGGCATGCATTCAGATGCCCTTAGGAGACATCAACATGAATACTGAAGATTTCATTGTATGTGTCTCCCACCATTCAGTCAACAACTATCAGGCTGAATACATCCTTGAAGAAATCTCTAAGTTTCACCTTCCTCATTATTTGCCCCTTAATGTGTGGAAAGACTATTATATTTTAAAATCTTCACTTAAAATGACTGTAATAGGGACATTATGTAATAGAATGTTCTTTAAATTTTCAAACATAACCACAGTTGGGTTAAATCTGAACATTTTGGCACCATTAGTTACTGCACAAAATATATAGATAAAAATTAAACACCACAAATTCTCCTTTAATTAGCTGCTTTTAAAAGTTTAATTGGTTGGAAAATGTGTTCAGATGGAGTCAAAAAAGTCAACAGTTTCTCCTTTGGTAAATATTAATGGGTAAGAAATGGATGCTAATTTTTTGTTTACCATATATCAGGCACTTAATGCAATTTAGCATCACTTCTAATTCTATCATCTCTGAGCTCTGGGAAGGGGCTATCGCTCCTGGTGGGTCTCTTTCAATTTTATGACTGTCCCAGAGACATGTCACATCCAAAATGAAAAACTTTTTACTAATTGTAGGCATAATTAGGCAAAATTATGAGCTATAAAATGACCTCAGGTTGGGATTATTAGACATTTGGTACAAGATGTTGCTAGCTTGTTTTGTTTTCCTAATTTCTCACACCACAGGTTCCTAATGAAATGATTTATAATGAATATGGAATTGGTGAATTATAATCTTACCTACATAGGTGACATAATATAATCAAAAGATACACATCTAGAAAGCATGATTGTACTACTATTCTTATTTGCAAATATTGCTGGTCCTCACTATTGCTATTCTTCCCCTTGCTCATTCTTTTCTTTTTTTTCTTAAGCTTTTATTATGCATAACAGTACATAATGATCTCACATATTGTAGAGAACTGGTACGTATACATAGCATATTTCAGTTCCCTTCTTTCCTCCCTTCCTCCTATTTTATTTTTCTAGCATTTTATTTATTTTTCTTATAAAAACTTATAAACTTTATTTTTGTATGTACAAATTAAAAACCATAGTATTAGATAAAGCCATATAAAACAGGTCTGGGGAGAGAGTTCAGCATTCTAAGTATGTGCCTGGCAAGCCCAAGGACCTGGGTTCAATCACCAGTACCCCATGCCATACCATCTCCAGAACCCTGGGTACACTGTACAGGCACTGAAACTGGGGATAGTGGCACATGTCTGTAATCCAAGCACTGGGGAAAGTGAGACAGGAGGGTCACTACGAGTCTAAGCTGCATAGCAAGACCATGTACCAAATAAATATATAAAGATTAAAGAAGAGAATATATTTTAAAACATATGTAAGACAATTGAAGTGTTTCAGTTGCCCTTCAGCAGGTTTTTAGGCTAATATAGCTATTACATGAAATTATATTTTAATTTTTTTAAATAGTTTGATTATAGTTTCTCTGTGAGGTTAAATAATGTCCGATAAGTAGGGCAGAGTAAATCAACCAAGATTTTTATGCACAGAGCTTTAACTTGAGTTTTATTTGTTATTTTTTAAAGTTATTTAAGAGGCAATAGATCAATTACAGTTACTGTCCTACTGACCTGTCATGAAACTCAGTTTCATTATGTTTATATTTTCTCTCTAAAATAAAAAAATGCATTTTTGCAAATAAAATGTGAAATTACTAGAATTTACATTTAAAAATGCTGCCAAGGTTTCTTAGATACTTACTGTGTTTTGGGTATTAGAATAAGCACCAAGTTGTGAATTCTGATTTAGGCGAGACAGAAGTAAACATAATTGCAGCATACAGAACATACCACCCTCAATGGTTTATGAAATATCCCCTTTTTTTCTTTCTAAAAAAATCTTAGTTTTGTCTCTTGGAAAACATTCATTTTTCTCAGTCCATCTTGTAACTAGTCACAGCCATGCAATTCAATTCTGAATAGAGAAAGAATAGGGAAAAGAAAGACAAAGACAAAAAGGAGAAAAGAGAGGGGACAAAAGTAGTCAAAGGGAAAAGGGGAAAGCAGGAAAACAGAAGAAAGAAAGTGAAAGCCTGTCCAGAGAAGACACCTGGAAATAATCAGACCACACTGTGGAGTCCGCATTTAGAGTCTTGTTCAGAATTCTGTTATTCACATTGGAGAAATGAATGTAATGCGAGCAATTCAGACATTCATTAACTTTATTGCCCAGGTTGAGCCATCCCATTAGACATTTGGGAACTAGAGCAGCCAGAGCAAAGTATCTTAATCTCAAAGGAGTTGACAGCTATATTAGTGGGAATGGAGTATGCTAAATCATTCCTAATTATTGGTAAGCAAATGAAAGAATGACCTGACATGATCATTTCCTGATATAGACATGAGTCAAAACATCACATTTTATTTGATGAATATGTACAAAAATATGTAATATGTGTCAATTAACAAAGACAATAACAAAAATAACAACAGAGTCATATGCAAGCCCAAGAAGATGCTAGAAGTCAGGAGAATGAAACAACACTAATACTACTGCCCAATTCCATGTCATTCTCCAACTTCAATTAACCAAGGTTTCTTCTCCTTGAACCCATGGTTGACAAAAATAAATATGATCAGAGTAGCTCAGAAAACCACGGATGCTGGGATAAGACAGGCTGAACAAGAGTATGAACAAAAAATTGTTGCCAGCCCATGGCAAACGGTGAATAGAGAGGCAGAATGATTGTTAGACATGTTAAAATTTCTCCATTAACACAGGTACAGTTTCCTTCAAAGTTGATAGTCCCTAAAATTTCATTCCAAAAGTATCTCTGCCATTCAAATCCAGAATTTATGTTTAGAAAATTTTTCATTTAAAATAATTTTTTTTCACAACATACTGTAAACTTTGAATTGCTCCACGATTGTTAACTGCTTTTCTTTTGAAGTGGGTGTAACTTATGGCCCAATATGTTGCTGAGCCTGGGATTAGATTTGCCATCAAGCTTGTGGACTCTGTGTGTTGATTTGTTTCTTTGAATAAGCAAAAGAATAAAAGGAGATGCAACTGGAATTCCTAAATGTCCTGGCATTAAAGGGGTGTTTCATACTTAATGTAGCTATTTACTCATACACAGTAGGATGTACTTACTAGCAAAATATGAAAGTACATTTTCAATAAGTTAATATATTCCTGAATAATTAATATGCTAAACCATTTGAAAAGGATAAGATCTTACATAAAGTTTGCTTATTCTCATCGTGTATGTTTAAAATATAATGACTAAAATATTCTGATTATTCTGTATTCTTCAATAACTTCTAAGCTATTAAAAAGGAAATCAATTGCAGAGGTGTTGGGTTAAACTGATTTTCATTATCTCAGTTATTGAGAAAAGGCCAACAATTATTTTTTCTTTTAATTTTTATAGGCTTTAATTTGAATTATCAATGTTTCAAGAAAAACACAAACCTTGGCCTTTCTAGTTGGAAATGGTATAAGAAATTCCCAACTTGTACGCAACAAGTGCTTCCTCTTTATTTTCTAAATTCCAAGAATTCCTCTTCACAGTTTTTCTGAGAGATGAGAGTTTTCCTCTGTACCACTAACTTTGGTTGACTCCCCTGTAGAATCAGAATGTGCCACCCACTGCTCTCTAACCTTTTCCCTTTGGACATGTTGTAAGCAATGAAAAGAACTAAATGCTTTCTAGATATTAACATCAACAGCTACCATAAATCCATTCCTTACAAATATTATGTTTCAGCTCTTAATTCTCACAATCAATCTTAGGCATGAAATATTATTCACTATCCTTATTTTACAGATAAAGAAGTAGGTGTATACCATAGAGTGATCAAAGATACCCAATTCAGTATCTAGCTTGAGTGGTGGTCAAGGAAATCTAATAAGCGTTAACTTCAGCAATGATAGTATGTATAACTTTCCCCAATTCCACATCAAAACAGTAATCAAGCACCATCCTTCCAGGGGTTACATGGACTTATAATTAAAGTTACAAAAGAAAGAGAGGACATTAAATTAACAGTGTGGGACAGAAAAGCAATAGCTGAGGAAATTCCACCGTTCCTGCCTTTGTGTAATGATTTCACAATCCCAGTGGAAGATTTTCAACTCTCCTTTCCCTGACCTCTGTCCGGATAGGATTCGTGGACTCCAAAAGCAGGAATTACCTAAATCTATGTGCGATGTATTGTATCAGCTCCCTTCGGACAACAAAGTCCATGGAAACAGAAAATCCATATGATGAACATATGACATATGTTCATGCAGCTGGACTTTCTATCATAAGCTATATAAAAAGGAGCTCCACTCTTGCTTTACCATTACTTCTGTTCAACAGTCTTTTGTGGATTTGCATAGACTTTACCCATCTGAAAACATTTGTGTCTTTTCTATAATTCAAGGTAGCTTTAAAATAGCTAATGTGTCTTCATGACAATTATTGCAGGTCCATTGTGAATATCTTCCTACTTCTGAACATTTACCTACTTCTTGACTTCAGTAACTTCTAGTTTCTGCATTCTCCTCCTCTTTCAAACTCAAATTCTGTAGTTAAATGATCTCATTAGTCAGTGATTAGCTTCTTTGCTATGTCAACTCCTGGGAGCTGTCCAGCCTGTGTCAGGCAGAGCTTCTTGGGTGTGATCTCCACGCCTACTCCAAACAGCTCTGCAATGGTGGGCACGGGCTGGCCTAGCATCAGACACATCCATCTGGACTGCAAGAGGCCACAGTGTGATTCTGCTCATTAGCAAGCTCTGCAGCAGTTAATACTTTAATGGTTCCATCTAGTGTCTTCCTGTTCTCTCCTCACTTTGTACCCTGTCCTCATTGCTACTCCTCATATGTTTCATATGTTCTGATAGAAAAAATTTGTAGCTTCATAGACTTGAATCATAATAAAATAGATCATATTTCCATTCTAATATAATAATAATTATATTATTTCTTATTTTCTTCCAATATATTAGTCATTTCTATTCAATGTACTTTGCTGGGTCATCTTTTATTGACTAAAGAGCTGAGTTGTCTGTGAAGTCCTTACGGCTGTCTTCAGGACACAGGAAACACTGTACTTTCTTGCCCACTGGTAATTGGATACAATCAAGGAGCTTGTTTCATGCTAATAAAATGAATGCGAGCATACATTCACAGGTAGAAGAGTAAGTAGTCTTGGTATTAGGAACAAAAAGAATGTACCCTGAGACCATAATGCTGACTGAAATATTAAATGAAATAAATCAGACAAAGAAGGTTCAATAGCACCAGGCTTCTACTATATGAGAAACCCACATTATAAGCAAAAAGCAAAATAAAAGATAACAGGCAGGGTGATAGATCTTTCTCACACAGAAAGGCATCCAGAGATAGAAGGAGGGAAAAGAGAGGGAAGAAAATGGGATGAAAAAGGAATTAAGATGTGGTATGTTCATGGAGCACTCCTTACAAGGAATATAGATATTATGTACCACAAAGATTTACCAAGAAAAGAACCTATACATGTTGCATCATGCTTTCTTTCTTTCACTCTCTGTCTGACATGAGTGGATCCTCTTTCCTTAGATCCATGGAGTGAAAATAAAATGAAAATATCCCACAGTCAGCACATTCTGAGCATGCTGACTGAGGCTAAGCCTGGGTGCTATTTGTGACTGTACCACAGCCAAGGTGATCTTGACTCATAGAAATAGCAACTTCGAGTCATTATGTTCTTTTGTTACTAAAATTCACCCTCTAGTCTTGTCTCAGGGCTTTCATACCATTTGTATATTGATCATGCATAAATTCAAATGATGTGACTTGAAATTTTAATTGCCTATTTACTAGTTGGGCAACATTTGCATTGAAATGCAATATCCCAAGTAGGACTCTAATTCCCAGTTGATACCTGAAAGTATTCATTACCTATGTTGGCCATAGAAAATAGGCTATCTCTGTTTACCAAGCATTTCCAGCTGAGAACAAGGAGATGGTCTTAGATGAACTTAGGTGTTTTAGGTGGTCTCCCGGCCATATACTTTCAGCACTTTATTTACACATTCTGTTGTCTTGAATGCCATGTATCTTGCCTGATCAGTTTCTACCACTGTACTCAAATCTTTTATTGTAAGTTTTCAACTTTATCTTTCTACATTCTCTCCAGATTTTTTTCCATTTGATTCAACCATAGCAATACTTTTAAAATATAAGTCAGCTCATTCCTTAGATTAAACTATTCCCATCACATTTGATTAGTACTTGGAGTTCTTGGCTGTCACAACTTCAGTCCATTTCCCATATTTAATAGTCTCTTTTACTTTACTTGAACCACTCTAGCTTTGTCTTTTTTTCCCAAATGTCAGATATGGTCTCATCTCAGGGTCTTTAAAATTGCTATTTCCTCTACTTAGAGCATACATTTTCATATTAGTGAAGTTCTATTTTGTATTTCACAGTTTTATGTAAATAGAAAATCTTCCTTGATTAGTGAATTACGGCAGTAATGTGCTACCCCTGCTCCCACAGCAAGGAAGAACATGTTGTGGAGCTAGAGGCATACAATCAGCAGGTGAGAGAGATAGATATATAAGGTCACTTAAAGTTTTCCTCCTTTGCATGAAGTGTCCACTCCAGGGTGTGCTCTTTCCTGTGGCAGTTCACATTCATTAACTTAGGCAGGAATGAAAAGGCCAAGTGACTCTGAATCCAGGAGGATTTTCTGGTGAGAAATACTGACACAGATAATCCAGTGGCTTGTCTAAAACCTCATCATGGTTTAAATTTTTCCACTACCTATTTCTTTTTCCTTCATTTCAGAGTCATCAATAATAATTACTGCAATAATAATAATAAAAACCTTAAACTCGAACACTAGTATATATCTAATATTTCACTTGACCCATCCTGGGATACCCTCTTAAACTGCTTATACTGGCAGTTTTTCCTCCTTCTCTGTCACTACAATTCTTATTACAATTAAAACAGTGCTCTGTGTCGATATGCTTTTTGTTTGTTTATTGTTCCATGCATGTAACAAGTCAGCTGTGATGCTTATTGCTATTTTAAAAGATTATAAACTGTTGTCAGTCACCTAAAAAGTGTTCCCAAGCACAAGAGCACTACAGAAGTAAAGGTTCTGCAGGTTGACCTGGAAATGTAAGCATGACTTTTTAACATTCTCCCAAGGAAAAATACGTCAGGTGTTGGCATATTTTGCTGACATTCGATCCATTTGCAAAAGTGCAGCCAGTGTGTACTGATTAAAACCCAACTATTTTAAGAATTAAAGTCATTTCTACCTATTAGACACTTATCATATGTTGTAAAAGAATGAGAGGTTCTTATCTTGTATTCTGTAAATGTAAGTGCATCAGACCTTTGGCCATCCAGTCCATGGTTGCATCATTAATTATGATGGATAGTCTACTTAAAAAGGCAACTATATGAGGTGTGATAGAATCTTGATGGAAAAAGATAAATTAACAATAGGCTTGTGCAATACAACAGCTAGAACAGCCTTTAGAGAAGAATCCCACCTTGAGTAGCAGCCAGATCACTCAAATCACCGTCAGATGCTCTCCTTCGTAACACACTCTCAGTGGCTGACGCAGCTTTATGATTTCTCATTCCCTGCCTTGGCGGACTTGATAGCTCTGAGTCATGCAGTCTCTCCCCTTGAGCCAGAAAGAAGGCCTTTAGGTTAGATTTACAGGAGCAGTCACCGTGCATCCACTCGGATGATACTAAAGCATGGCCACGGCTGCACCCAGCCTATTAGAGGTGCACCAAGGGCGACTAGTCTGGGGTGCTTGCTGATGTCACTAAAATTCGTCTTAATGTTCAAACCTGATGGAAAAACATACACAAGTGACATGAGAAAAACACTCCAAAACATTTTGTTGTTTTGAAAATTTTAAGTTATTGGAGCATGTGATGCTTCATATATAAGTATTCAGCTCATCATTCCATCAGCTACCATTATTTATGTGTCACTGTTTTTCTTTTCTAACCTGTTTCTGTCTCTTTCCTGCTCTCTGCCTTCTCTTTTCCCTGTTTTTTACATAGCTAGGTTACTACTTTCTTTTGTCTCTTCCTCCTTATTATCTTTAATTTATCCTTCTTAACTATGAATAGCAAAGAGCCTGGACATATATCAGTGAACAAGAAAAAATTGATAATGGTTTGGTAATAGCTACCTTTGCTCCATAATTCGTGTTTGCTTTTTAATTTTACTTGACTGTGTTTTTAAAGAAAGTTTATTTATACTTAAAATAACTATGATATATATATTTTTTTGTGTTTTGACAGTTTAAAAAAAATATCAAAACAGATATGAGCTGATTGCTTCTCCTGTAAAAGATGACCCAAGAGTGGGTAAGAAGTAACCTTTCAAGAAAATATAAAGGTTGTTCTCAAGATGATATAGAATTATATCGGAAAGAAATTTGTTTTTTGGGTTTTCTTTAGTGTATTTAGTATAGGGTCTACTGGATCTCACTACACAGATGGGACTTGGAATGATCCTCCCATTTTCAGTCTCCCAAACACTGAGATTACAGACATGTGCCACCACGCCCAGTCTGGGGGCAGGGCCAGCATGTCAGGCTGGGGATTGAACCTCCAGCCCCTGCATCTGCTTAAGCAGGTGCTTTAATCCACTGAGCTATCTGGCCAGCCCTCAGAAATTTGAAAGTAGAAAAAAAATAACGTGTACCTGCAGAAATTATAAATATGAATAAATTTATTTTCCTCATCCCATCATACTTCTAAAGAGTAATAAATATTGAGAACAAAGACTATAAGAATGCATCAATATTTACTATGTTTAGATATTATTTATGTTAAACCCAGTAAAGACAAATGGAGAGAGAGAACACTAAAGTATACTGGTAACACGTTCTTATAACATACATACAAAAAAAATAGTTGAAGCTAGACTGTGATAGTTAAACATGTACATGGAAATGGCTAAAACCATTGTTAAAAATAAAAACAAAGAGATAATGCTACTAAATTACTAGTGAAGATAAAATAGGATTTTTAACACTAAACTAAACTCAACCCTGAATAAGTCAAAGAGAGAAATAAAGATTAGATAGGACAAATACACAACCAATGAAAATGGTAGTTAAATTTAACCATATCAATAATTACATAAATGGTAGTAGTTTAACAAATGTTCCATAAGCAGATATTGTCAGCATGTGGTTCACAATTTAACTCATTTTAAGACAGGTCTGACTTTTTTACATATGAACTTCGTACCCATATGTCTTGCTGAACACTGTTATTACTGATCATTTATTAATTCACTTGGTTTTGTTATATTGACATTTATATAATCTAATAGTGACTGTTTTTGTCCTTTCTTTTCATTGTTTTAACATATTATTTCTTTTCTTCATTTTTTGTTAACCACGAGTTCCAGAAAAATGTTGAATAGTACTTACAGTACTATGTGTCTGCCTTATTTCTGAATTTTTGACATCAAGCCTTTAAGCATTTTTCTTGCTGAATTTTTTTTTAAAATTGGAATCTATTTATAGTTTGCAAATCTCTGTATCTTAAAAATTGCCAATAATATTGAATTATTATAAAACCAGAATTGGGGCTGGGGAGATGGCTCAGTGGAATAGGCGCTTCCCTGGCAAGCACCAGGGCCTGAGTTCAATCCCCGGTTCCGCCAAAAAATAAAAAATAATAAAAATTAAAAAAATAAAAAAAAATAAAACCAGAATTGCTATTATATATATTTGAAAGAATGCACAAAATGAAAGCAATAAATTTTGTGTGTGGTTGGATTAAAAAAAAAAAAAAAAAAACCAGATCTGCAATGCCCTTTGACTTCTAGCAAGTAATTTATGTCAGGACAATTGAATATTTTTATTGGGGTGGAACTCTGTACATTGCCAATCTTAAATTGAAGGGCAATAAAACCTGAAAATTAACTGTATAATTTAGGATGGTTATTGGCCACTCTACACTGGTGACTGTAGGTCAGGTGGTATAAACCAATAGGAAGATTGAGCTACTACATATAATCAATCCATCAGCCTAAATAATGAAGAGAAAATAAAAATTATGGATATTAAAACTCCACAGAGCTTTCTTGGTTGATTTTCAATGGTGGATATATTGTCATACTAATGAAATTAAGTATCTCTGTAGGTATATATGGCTTGAACTCATATGTTGACCATTATAGCTAACTCAAAGCACAGAATCAGGGTAAAAATTCAAATTTTTTTCCAAATATCATGAGCAAAAATAAGGGTTAGTCCTGGGGACATCAGAATTGTAAGTAAAGATAATAGTTTTAAAGGTGTAGTTTATATAATTCTTCTTGAATTTTAAAGTTAAAATAATTAGTGTTTATGATACAAATTTCTGAAAATAAAACAAGAAAAAGCTTTTTAAATTAATAGTCCACAGACTAATAAATATCATTACTCTCAATCAAAGTCATACTGAGACCAAATGAAATTTACCCTAATAAAAAAGTAGAATACAAAAAATATAGGTATGTGTTGCCATGTCTCTTGATTAAAAGATCAGAACAAAAAATAAAATTCCAGATTCATGTCACATAGAAGAATAAATAGAAGGAAAATGAGGATTTTTACTCTAGACGAAAAAATAGTGCTAACTACAGGGTGACTTACAAATGTTTGACAAATATCACATGGAAGTGGAAGTATATTAGTTGGAATCTTTGCAACCATAGGTCCTCCTCAGCAGAATTTACAGCAACAGTTGTTGTCCTGACTTTCAAACTCTGATGAATTTCATTTCTTCAAAATGTCCTGATATGATGGGTGACAAAAGAGTCCATTTTCATGGGGATTGGGAAGGGTGAGCAGTGGGACCACTATTTATTTAAAAGCGTTGAGCTGTGAATCAATAACTGTGAAGGATTCCGGTGTGGGAGACTTATTTTCAAGTCTTTTAAGGTCTAAGCAATCTTAGCCACCATCTTCCATCTGTGCAGTCAGAAAGCACAAAAATGTGGGCTTGAGTGAAACTAAAGTGATTTATGTCAGATATGAAAGTTTTGTGACAGTGATGTTTACTAAGGCGAGGAATGTGTAACCAGTGAAACCGTAATCTCATCTCTTTATTGGAGGTCTTTTCATGAAGGTCACTATGTCCTTGTTCTGGGAAGGCTTAAATTTTCTTCAAGTTTGAGATGAATATAATAACTTATACCAAATCCGTGATATTAAAATAAGTAAAATTTTATCTAGTTAGCTTCATTGGAGAATAATTTGCCATAAAAAGCAAATGTTTGGGCTGGTGAGATGGCTCAGTGGTCTAAAGCACCTACTTAGAACAAGCTTAGCAAAGCAC
>NW_004524585.1:27204964-27215258 GCF_000260255.1 Octodon degus | reverse complement strand
GGTGGGCTGAGCTGGCCACACACACACACACACACACACACACACACATAAAAATTTTTTTAAAAAAAGGAAATGTTTGAGGTAAATGGTTTATTTTTGATGAAACGTACACATTTTTATGCATCTTTTCAAAGCTTACAAATGATTTAAAGTAGAATTATTTTTATTATAATCTTTACTAATTGGACAAGATCATGATTATGGTTTTAATTACCTTCATGGTTGAATATATCAATTCTTTTTTAAAAATTTAAAAAGTTTTTTGTCTTTACCATCCGTGACAGCATCTTTTATTTTAAAGCCTAAAAAAATCTTTCTTTTTCCACAATCTGACTCCCCAGAGTCACAACTGTCAGTGATCTGGGTGTTTCTGAAGTTTCCACCTAACTTTTCTTTTGCAAAGAATGCATCTGGTGCATATTAGCTGGGTTCTCTTGAGGAATCCATTCAACATGAAATATAGGTATGATTTCATAAGAGACTTACTCTTGTGAAAGTAAGGTAGGCTTATAGGATCAGAAGTGATAGAGTCCTAATGACTGCCTGCCAGAAGGGAGACAAGGAGAAGTAAACATGGCCTCTTGTACACTAGCAAGCCAGGGCATCTTGTAGCAGTCTGAGGTTAAAGGCCTGGAAGGTCACTGTGGTGGAAGTCTTTGTTGGAAGGCCAAAGGAAGTAGAGATAGCATCCCAAAGTAATGGCTAAGGCAGGAGATCATCCTAAAAGGGGAAACACTTTCTTCTTTTTGCCCTTATTCTGTCTACCCTACAAGCCTGTTAGTTGGTGGCACCACTATGTGGGGTGAGTTTTCCTCCCCCACTTGGCTGAGCTACATCTCAGACACACCTAAACCCCCCACACCTGCTGGGCAGTACTTACTAGGGTCAAGTTGACATATTATAATTAACAGTCTTGTGTTGTTACCAGTGACAGAACTAATGCCTTACAACCAACTTGGGCTCTTCTGTTCCTGGGAGTGAAGCTCTAAGCTTCTACTCAGTGTTCTGCAGACAGTACTGTGCTACCTTTCCAATCTGTGCTCCTGTAGGCATGGCTGGCTGCTGACTGTGTCTACATCTTAGATCTAAGAACCTTCAGGTGGACAAAGGGTGAATGGGATAGTCGCACTGGCACTGCGCTAATGCTCAACTTTGCTGTTCTAAAAGCTCACCCAGACTCAGATCCTTCCCCACCACAATATCCCCTGTGGGTGCCATTGTCTGCTGCTACACTACAATTGTCAAACTTTGTGTTCTCTATCAATGCTGCAAGCTTGTTTCCAGCCCAGTTCATGGTGTGTGTGGAGAAAAGGGGTCTCTTATTACCGCTGCTGTGACATTAGTTCAGTATAACACTGTCACCTTATTTTTCAGGACCAAATTTAATTATTAGGGTGAGTAGCCAGATTTTCCCTGTAGCTGCATCTTTAATATACAGAAATATAGAGATTTTTCCATGTTGAGCCGAAAGGAGCTGCTTAAAACATCTTCTCATCCTGAATCTGCGTAAGGATGTCTTTGGATCATTCTAGTGAAGCATCAGGGAGAAAGGGAGGAATTCCATGATGGTTTCCTGATCTTATTCTGCCTGAATTTGGGAAGACAGGATGTGTAGGCATATGTTGGTCTCACTGTGATCAGTTCTACCTGGGGAGAAATGGTGGCAGGAATGAGAAAGATAGACAAGAAGACAAAAGCTGGGCTAGGTGGTTGCTGTTCTGCTTAATGGGCAAGACTAACAACACACACAACAAAATGGTCCTTTATTTATACTTTTGCAAAGCTAGTAACATGTGACACAAAGTTGCCTAGTGACTAATACTCGACCTTAACCAGACAGGATGTTTATCTCAGGACTGAAATAGCTTGTGTGCTGCAGGCACTGAGGCCTAATCCCACCTACAGACATTTGATCAATTTCCTAGCTTCTTCAGCCCCCAACAAGGATAGGAATTATCATTTTTATGTCTAGTGAATTAGCTGCAGTCACATCTTCTGTCTGCAGGTATTCTCTATCCTGGTTAACCATTTTCAGCACTGTTAAATTATGCAACTTTGTATGTTTTAAATTGTGAATAAATTATATCACATATTTTCTTTGTGACTAATGTCAAATAAACTTAATAATTAATAGGAATAATTTCCCTTTAAAGAATACCATGTTTCTCTTCCAGTAAATAAATACTGTATACATATTTAAGTTCAGAATGACCATTTTTATTATTATGTCTTCTGTTATGACCTATATCTAGATTTCCCTCTAAGCCCTCAGTCTCCTAGATGTTTTTTTTGAGCTCTCTAGACCTAAGGCATGCAATACTAAGATTAATAAAGCATGGTCGTAAATGAGCTCGCTGATTGTAATTAGCATAGTTCTGTGTGTCACCATGCAGAAGGCTGGTAGTCTGGATAGGATAAAAGGAAGGACAGCTTCAGTGCTGCTGCATCTGCTGGTGCTGCTCCTTGCCTCTTCCTACATTCTGCCTGCCACACCATAAATTTTTTCTCCTCTTCTGTGCCACTCTGCCTTGGTGCAGGCCAGCTATGCACTGAAAACTGAGTTGAAATAAACCTTTCCTCCTTTAACTTGTGGCTGAAAAGACTTTTGTCTCACCAATAAGAAAAGTAACTAAGACTGTTCGAGATAGATATACAGATAAAATTTAACTTTGCACTTTTGAAGTTGTTCTCTAGATAGAAAGCATATCAACTGTCATCCTGTACCAATTCTTTGGCAGAGTAAGGATTCAAGTGATGACTTTTCTAAGGAGACCTGAATAAGTTGTGTACTTTAGTAATAATCATTAATTATTTCTAGATTGTCTAGTAAATTCTATGTTAATGTTTTCTAAGCAAACCAATTATTAAATTTGTTTAAAAGAGAGTCATAATCTCCAACATGGAGGCTTCCAAATTCATGATTTTTAAATATGACTTCCTGAAACAGTTAATCTTAATTGTCAACTTGTTTGATTTAAGAGACTCCTGAAGAGGTGAGAGGATTGTGAAAGCAGTAAGTTACACAACGGACTAGACTATTGATGAGCTCAGAGAAGTCGGAGCCTAGTTAGAAGACATGGTCACCAGTGGCAAGGCCTTGGGCACACGCCTTGTCTTTCGCCTCTTCTCTTTCTTTTTCCCCTTGCTCTTAGCTGCTATGTTGTTCCTCTTTAATGTTTTTGTCTTGCATACATCTCTGAAACTGAGAGCCAAAATAAACCATTCTTCCTTTAAATTACAGGAGTCAGATATTTTGTACCAGAAGCAAGAACCAATACATTCCCCTAAACCTAATGAAAAACCATGGACCCTGAGAATATTTACATTTGCAACATTTTTAAAATTCCCTATTCTTTTAATTTTCATGATTATTCAATACTATATAATTAATTAACCTCTCATTTTAAAAGGTAAAATAAAACGTTCTTTCAAAAACTGTGACAGATTCTTTTTATTGCAAAGGTCAGCTTTTTCTTCACCATCAATGTGTAGTGTTAGTGATTCTGAAACAAGAGTCTTGCTGTGGATTTATTTTCTTAAAAGTTTTTATGATTTTCTCTGGAAAGTAAAGCACAGTGTTCCTTAGAGCCTTTTTAGCTGTGCTGGTGTTTGTCGGTATCTGGTTTGCCTGTTTTGTGGATCTTCGTGTTTTGTTTCCCTCCACTGACTACATCATCAGAAACTGCCATCTTCCTACTCTGCCCAAAATGACCTCTGCGCTTGCCCAGTTAGCCAGATTCAGGTTTTCTTTTAGCACTTGGTTTTCTTGATTGCTGGCATACCATTTTGCCTGTGCAACTAATAAGGTGTTTTCAACTGTTTCCAGGCTTCTGGTAGATTATTTGCTTTTTTCTTTCTCAACTGTCTTGCATATTTTCTAATATTCATATTTAGATATAGGTCTTTTTTTAAAAAGTGAGTTACCATGTGTTCTATGTTTCTTGACTTTCTCAGCAGAAAGTGAAACTTAATCTTATACTGATCGCTAATATATAATGATTTGTAGAACTCCTGATTAACTTCCTGTCTTTCATGCATAACTGAGTGTATTTCCTTTCCATATGGATTCTAAAATTACTTGATCTAAGAAGCAGCTATTTGTTCCTTCCAACATGTCACCACATATCCTTCTTCAATGAAATAATCTATAAATCCAGATGTGAATGATTGAAATTCTATTTGATTGCCATCTGTACTGAATTTTAGTCCTCACACTTTAGGGTTGATATTTTTAGCACTACACATAATAGGACACCAGACAAAGAGGATTTCAGTCATCGTAAATTTTAGCTTATAGCCTATTATCTTCATTGTCCTCTGCCTTCGTTTACTAACTGGTGACTTTTATCTATAGTTCTTTATTTTTTTTTCTTAAGTGAGTATTATGATTTGTGTCTAGATGTCTCCCCAAAGCCTCCTGTAATCACAGGGTTCTATGAAGGTACTTGCATCTAGGTTGTATGATTGGTTCATAGTGAAATGCTGGGATTCATGGTGCTGGGATTAAGGGTGGGTGATTTCTGCATCAGTTCACTGGTTGGATTGGCACCACCATAATCCTGATATACTGGATACAATATAAGGGACAGAAAGAGACTTGTCTTGCTCTCTCTTACTTTCACGGTCTTGTGTCACCATGAATGACTGCCTCTCTGTCATGTGCTACTCTTTGTTGGAGCCAGATGATTATGGACTGAAACCTCTACAGACTGAGCTAAATAAACCTTACCACTTTAATTTTGCACGTCGAGTATTTTGTCTTAGCAATTAGAAGAGTAAATAAGACAATGAGCAATAATGTTAAGAACTTTAACATTTGTGTTTTGTTTTTTCGTGCTGTTGAAAAATGTGTAGTGTTATTTTCTGTGTAGTTTATACTTTCTGTGTACTGTGTACCTTATTACTTATTATAGTAGCTATACTTTAAAATATTATCTTGCCAACTATCTCTTTCTACTTTTCACTTTTTAATCAGTGCCTATGTTTTGTACAGCGATATGTGTTCATTTAACTCAATGCTTTTAACTGCTTCATGGTACTGTAGCGTTTCCCAGCCTCGGCACTATTAGCACACTGGTGTAGGAGAATATTTGTTGTGGGGTTGCCGCAGGTATTGTAGTATAGTTAGGAGTGTTCACAGCTGTATCCACTAAATGCCAGAAGCTACACAAATTGTAAAAACAATATTAAATAGTGCCTCCACGTGTTTCCAAGGTCTCCTGGGGGAACAAAACTGGCCTCTCATGTGAACAATCAAAGTGTTTTTTCTAATTCTCTTATTTAGGTGCTATTTTGTGAAATATGATATCTTTTTACTTACTATACAGTATAGTCTGTGACTCAGTGGACTACAGTCTGGCTTCCTTTTTCACTTGATCAATGCTGCTGTATTAGATCACTCCTTTCTTGGCAAGCCTTGCACTCCTCCTGTTTATATTTTTGCATAGTCATAAGGAAGAACATTTTGCCTCTAGGACATGATATATAATTGTAACTAGCTACTTATACATTCTTTCTATGTAATAATGTCCTTTTCTAAAAGTACACATAAGCAAGACCAGAGGGAATGCAGAAATTTTAACTTTACTTTTTTTCATTTGTAGCTTGCAAATAACAAGAAAACAAGCCTATGGATCTAGTTATAACAGTTACTTGAAAGAGTTAGTTTTAAATAGATTTTTAAATAATAATACTAATGAAGCCTCATTCAAAGTTGAGAGAATATGCACAGTTACATGCAAGTAATAGGTCATTTCACCTAAGTTCCTTAAACATGTGCAGCTTTTGATATTCTAGGGAGGCCTTCAGCCAACCACCCAGGGAACTGGAGGGGCAACTGTATGCATTTTATTTTGTGTCTGACTTATTTTCAGTTTTATAATTTATAAAACATGAAAAAATTATTCAGTAAGTAAAGTTAAAGATCGGTAACCAATTCATTTTTCTCTTAGTTTTATGAAAGTTTATCAACATCTGTGTATGGATTTCTAAAATATAATTTATGTAGAGAAAGGATAAAATGAAGAAAGATGAAAATGTATTAGAGTCAATATTAAAATCTGTAATATACTAATTGTCTTTTTTAGTTAGCTTATAAGAAACTAGCAGATCCTTGAAAAGCAAGCTAAATTATTGCTTTAATTTATTATCTCTATTCATGCTGAACTTTGCTAATACTATCTAATATATGAGAAATCTGTGGCTTTACCTTTGCTATAACCAGAAAATGTAATACTAATAATGCATAGCAGATTCCAACCGTGCCTTGCAATTATTCCAGCAAATTTCTTCCCAACAACCAGCTATTCGGAACTATGTCACCATAGGAAGAAGGATAAAGAGTACATTTATAAGTAACAGATGAGTCTGTATCAAATCTGAAAATTTTTATCAATTAGAAAGATTTATACTTGATGGTCATCTTCTTTTGTGTATCCATCTCTGGGGAATGTGGTTTCTAGACCATGGATTTTAGAATGAAGTTGTTAACTACTGGTTTAAACTGCATTAGTTATAAAAACTAAGTCAGTGAAAACCATCTACACTTACATGGCTGTTGAGACATAAAAAACATTTAAATCCCAGTTATTCCTGTTATAAGGGACTATGAGCAAATTTCTTCATTGTTTATTGTCATTTTCACGTCAGAATAACCGTGGTCAATGACAAAGGATGAAAATTAGGAAACAAATTCAAAGGTCTTGTCCGAGCATCGACAGATATTAAGCACCTAAAACACTGAGACCTTGAAGGATCACAACAACCGTTTCCCAGAGGAATGATAATTCAAAGTGAAATGTGCATCACTGCACGGAAAATTTTTATTTCAAATATACTTAAATGGCAATGGAACACCCTTCTCTGACAAAACTAAACAAAAAAGGGGATATAAATGAAGGACCATTTTGTATCTGTATAGGCAGAATAGTTAGGATAGATATACAGCTACTTTCTCTTAATTCAATGAGAAGAAAGATTTGTACTAATAGTGTTTAGACAGGATATTATGTCTGCTTCTGGTACTATGAATAACTACTATGAAGACAACAATATGCAATGTATTAATTATTGTAACTGTTCTACTAACCTGTTTTGAAATTGTCTCATTGCTATTTGTTTCTCAATAAAATTAATAAAAAAAGAAATAAAATTGTGTCTTGACTGAGTTTTACAATCTTTCCTGTTGCTTTCTCATAATTGATGCTCATTAGATACTGATTATTGCTGAATGCTTCTTAGTAACACAGAGAAGGAGGTGTGGGAGAGAGAAGACAATGGGTCATCTCCCTTTTTATCTTCTTCTGTGTCAGTGATGCTTTTGTTCTTTTCATCCTGTTGAATTCAGTTTTCTTCTTCAACACTTGTTAGTTACCCAATAACTCTGAGTTTAACAACTAAAAAATTTTTTTTTCTCCACCTCCAGTCCCTTGTCTTTTGTTGGCTGAACTCTAGGTTATTTACCCAATCCTGAGTTCTCTCCTTGGTGGTTACCAGAGTACCACTTACCTCCAGATCCTTGTGCTGTGTGAAATCGTATGGAACCCATGAGACAGGGAAATCATTGTGGAAAGTGTTTCATAATAGTTTATTTGTAACAAAACTGTGCATCATACTTCTCTAGATCTATAGGCAAGGCAAATATTTTTCAAATTGTGTATGAGGCAAAAAAAAAGAGGTGCCCAGAACAAATTTAGAAAACAAAACCAGTGAACAAATTTAAAGGTGAAATCCTATCCTGGAACTGGATATCTACTTGCTGACTAAACCTATATACTTTTTCCTGAGAAAAGAAAACACAAGAAAGGATATCCCTAAGCACACTATGCCATACCAGGTATTGGGTAATTTAAATATTGGGTAATTTAAAATGTAAGCTGCATGACCATCCAAATAGATCAGTAGATTAAAGCACCTGCAAGCAGGTGCAGGGGCCTGAGTTTCAATCCCTGGACCCACCATGCCAGCCCCACCCCTGGGGTACGCTGAGAAGGCAATTGAGACTGGGCGTTTTGGTGTGCGCCTGTAATCCCAGCACTTGGGAGGCTGTAAACAAAGAATTACTATGGTCTGATCTAGCAGTGAGATCCTGAACACCCTGTAGACCCTTCCCTAAAATACAGGGGGAAAAAAGATGCATAGTCAAGGTGCACTAGATAAGTAAGTAAGATATTAAGGGCTAGAGTTGTCTGGCACACTTCATGCCAAAGAAAATGATGAAACTAAGCTTAAAAAGTCCTATCTCACTAGGTTGTTTGGGACAGTACCTTGGAAAATTAGGGATATGTTAGAAACACTGGCAACCATGGAGATGTACAAGGACCTTATCTATGAAGGAACTAAGCATACTGCACCTACTGTCTCATGTCTTGAGATCAACTCTGCTTGGAAATAAAGGTGGGCAGGAAGCTCCTCTGGAAGCCTCCTTCTTGCCACAGTTGCCAGAAAGATTTGCTGGGGAAGAAGACTGTGGCCGTCATAGTTTCTGAGTTCAGATTAGGGAACTGTCAAGTTACTATATGTCAAGTTACATTTCTCCATAGAAAAGGCCCCACTCTTGCCGCACCTTCTCCCACCTAAGATCCTCATTTGGAGGGCTATTTAGATGCCCCTCCCACCCATAGTCATAGCCCCCAGATGACTGTCCCTAGAGCTTAGCACTCAGCCTTGCAAACCAGCCAAGTAGCTTTCTTTACCCACACCCCCAGTGCTCAGGGACAACCAAAAATAGTGAGTCTCCAAGTGGTTTGACATATAGAGGCCACAGAAAATAAAGTGAGTAGTCTTGAGCATGCTCTTACAGCATCAGAGCCAGCCAGTGTTTCTCAAGCCCAACCTCGGACCTAGAAGCAGCTCGGTAACTGCCTCAACAGCCATGCAAGGTTTCTGGATAAGTAGCCAGGTAGCCCTGTCCACTTTCTCTTGGCCTTGAAAAATAGCTAGAAAATCTTTCCCAGGCATCTCTAGTGGCCTTAAGAAGCAACTGAACAACTCAATATAAGAAGCTTGGTTCAAGGAGTTCCTAATTAAAAAAAAAAATCATCTCCCACTCATCTTAAACCCCAGAAAGTAACATAGAACCCTGCTTTGGGTTGGTTAGCTTGGCAAACAAGAGGACCTACAACATCAACTGTACAGCCGCAAGACACTAGCAGGTGCCTTGCTCAGGCCCACTGCTGTGGGTTGGCCCTGATATAGGACTCAGACAGTGAAGGACACATACTCTGCTACAAGGCACAAGAGATATATCTACGTGGATTGAGCAGGGTGGCTGTATCTTCATATACCATGACGCCTGACAGGCAGCCACATCTACGGCAGACACTGTGCATCCAGGACTTCCAGAAAACGTAATCTGCCTAAGAGATCTGCACCCCTAGGTGGCGGAACAATTCCATAACTCCTGAAGTCTAGGCAACTGGTACCCACAGACACTGCTGACACAGATGATAGCTGAAGGAATTACACACATGCATTATATTAAATAACCACCTAGATCCAAAGCACAAACAGCCTATCCAATCAATACACTAGACATCTCATAGGAGGAAAATTTTGACTCCTAAAGTCACCCTGTAAATTGGTGAAGGCAATTTTAATCTGCAACATACATAGATATCAATCTAGGAACCCAGGAAGAAAGAAAGAACATAGTAACCTTATTCCTCAAAAGGAATACAACTCTGTAGCAATATACTCCAGAGGAAAGAAACTGACAAATTTCTAAAAGTAGAACTCTGAGTGATGATTTTTTTTTCTTTTATTTATTTGGTACAGGGTCTTGCAATTCAACTCATAGTGATCCTCCTAGCTCAGCCTCCCCCATACTGGGACTACAGGCATGCGCCACCATGCCCCAGAACAATGATTTTTAACCTTTAAGGAACACAAAGCATACAGTTAATTCTGTTAAATTAGGAAGGAAGTTTGTGATATGAATGAGTAATTTAGTCAACACATGGGTAATGAAAAAGATCAACTTTAAATCTTGGAGGCAAAAAACTTGTATGGTTGATTAAGATGTTCCCACAAGTCTTGCATATTTGGAGATAAGGATATTGAAAGGTAATTGGATAACAAGAGCTCTAACTTTATCAATAGATTAATTAACTGATTAAATCCTAATCTGATGGTATTATTGAAAGGTGATGGTGAGGCCGAGGCCGGGGAGATGGCTCAGTGGAATAAGTGCTTCCCTGGCAAACGCAAGGGCCTGAGTGCAATCCCCAGTTCCGAAAAAGAAAGAAAGAAAGAAAGAAAGAAAGAAAGAAAGAAAGAAAGAAAGAAAGAAAGAAAG
>NW_004524585.1:27154542-27204864 GCF_000260255.1 Octodon degus | reverse complement strand
GAAAGAAAGAAAGAAAGAAAGAAAGAAAGAAAGGAAGGAAGGAAGGAAGGAAGGAAGGAAGGAAGGAAGGAAGGAAGGAAGGAAGGTGAGGCCTAGCTGACCACAGTAGAACTTAGCATTGTGACACTGGGGACTACTTCCGGTACCCAGCCCTTCATCTCTAGCTCTTTTCCTCTCTGTGTGCTTCTTGACTTTCAGGAGGTGAACAGCTTTCCTCTTCATGGCTTTCTGCTGTGAAGCGCTGCCAGACTGCAGACCCTCAGTCATGGAACCAGCCAACTGTGTGCCTAAAGCTCCAAGCCTCAAGCCAAAGTAAACCTTCCTTCCTTGAAGTTGATAATCTCAGGTCTTTTGTCACAGAATTAAAAAGCTGATTAAACAGAAGTCAATAAATGCAATAATAGTACAGCAGAGAATCTCAACAGAATAGATCAGCCAGAGGATGATTTTGAGCTTAAAATAGGTGACTTACAATAGCCAAATGATTTTAAATAATCATTTTTTAAAAAGCTAAATAGAATAAAGGAGGCCTTTGAGGTGCGTGAGGTGCTGATATGTAAGAAAAGTCTTGAATTGTGGTGGTTCAGATGGGGAGAGGAAGATGAAGACATAGGAAGCATGTCCGGGGAGATAACCACTGAGAGCTTCTCCAATCTTGCAGAAGATGGAGTACGCAGATTCTGTGAAGTCCTAAGAGAAAACCAAAATGCTGACCAACAATATTATACCCAGCAAAGCAATTTCTCAGAAATGGAAGAAAAATTAGTTCTTTCCCGGGCAGCAAAAACAACAATTCATCTCCACTAACCCAGTCCTAAGGAAAGGCTTATTGAGGGACACTGCCAACTTGAAAATATGTGAAGCTTTATAGTTAGTAACAAAAACTCATGCACAAAAAGAAAGAATCAAGCTGTTTAAATGTGGAGAAGGACTGCACCGAGACACAGGTGATACACAAAACCACCAGATAAAATTTGTAAAGTGCTAGAAGTGAGTCATTACATAAGAACAAAAACCTTAATTGTCACTGCATTCAACTCCCAAATTAAAAGATATAAACTGATTAAATACATTAAAAATAATGCGTATCTTTAGATAGTAAAGATAATGTATAAAATATATGTAATGATGCGTATAAATATACATTAAAGACAATGTGCATCATTAAACATTGACCACCAACTGAAAGAAAATATAAACTGGTCAGCTAAGAAAAGTCTAATACACAGAATTGAGCAACTTGAAGGGAAATATCCAATTAAAAATGGGCAAATGTCTTGAATAGACATTTCTTAAAAGTCCATATATAAATGTCTGGTATATAAAATATTCAACAATACAAATCATCAGGAAAATATATATCAAAAGTACAATGAGATATCACATTATTCCAAGTAGAAAAACAATATCAGAAATATAAAAAATAACATGCTGGTAAGGATGCAGAGGAAGCAGGCCTCATATCAGGCCAGTGAAAATATAACTTAATCTAATTCTATGGAATACTATATAAAGTTTCCTCAATAAACTCAAAGTGGAATTACTGTACAGTCCAGCAATGACACTAACAGGTGTGTACACAAAGGAGTTGAAGTTGCTGGGTCAAAAAGACATGCGCAGTTGAGGGTTTACTGCAACATTATCCACAGTAGTCAAACTTTGGAATTAAACTCTATTTCTATCAATACATGAAGGAAGAATGAAAAGACGACAAATGCACAAAGGAATATAATCTAAACACAAAAAGTGAGAAATGTTCTCTCATTTTCAGGAATGGGGATGAAATTAGAAGAAACTATATTAAGTGAAAAAAAGCCAGGCACAGAGAGAAAGATATCAAATATTTTCACATGTGTGTGGGCACTAAAATGCTTGTCTCAAAGGGGTAAAAAACAGAGCAGTAGTTAATAGTCTGGGAGAGATGGAGAGGAGTGAAGGACAAGAGAAGCATTAACAGTTCAGGATAACTGGAGAGTAGGAATATATTTTAATGTTTCATAACATGGAAGGAAAACAAGGATTGACAATAATTAATTTAATGTTTCAAAATAGTTAGCTGAGAGGAAATTCTTGTGGGTATTTATATTTAAATTCTTGGAGATATTTATAATTTCCAGCCACAAAAAATTATAAAGATTTGGACTTAATAGATATGCCCATTAGTCTGATCAAATTATTATAATGATTCCATGTACTGAAATGACCACCTAATCTCATAAATATGTAGGATTACTATGCATGGATTAAAAATAAAATTTTGTCTAAAAATTAAACAAAATAAAGTATGTTCAGGGGGCAAATGGTATGTTATGTGTATTTACCACAATAAAGCACATTTAAAAAATAAAATTTTACAATATAAAGTTTAAAAGCAGTGCCTTTATTCTGACTGCTTTGAGAAGAGATGAAACTGGACACTTAGCAACAACAAAGGCAGATGTGGACAAACTAGAATTACATTTTAATGGGCGAGGTCTAAGAGAAAAACCATTTGGCAGGGTGGGAAAGATGCAAGAGGGAAGGAAATGATTTACTGTTCTCTCTCACTTTGGGGTTGAAATTGATTTCAGCAAATGACTTGCTGTTGCTCAGCAACATGAGACCTTCATTTTGCTTCCCCTTTGTGAATTTAGTTTTTTTTTTTCTTTTCCATTTAAAACTGACAAAGAAAGAATATTTGCTTATGAAAGAATAATATCCTCCGTACCATCTCTCAAGGACATTTTATGTCTTTTCTAGAAGCTCTAGGTTTCTGCATTGATCTGCGTTCCTCTCTACAGCCAAATAGAGAGCTTCAGGAGAGTGGTGCTTACAGAACCACAGGCGATTTCTTATTTTTCCAGTGTCAACACAGAATATCCAGTTCTAAATAGGTTGCCACAGCATATACCTTTCTTTTCCAGGTTAGGTTTCAATGTGAGTCTGCTTTATGATTTGTCCTAAAAATGCCTATTGACTTGGATGCCAGTTGGATTAAAAGAGAAAAACTTATTTTATGATTTGTACAGCTGTTTCAGACCCCAGATTCTTTTAAAAGGTACCTTGGTGGCATTTTTGTAGCACAAGTTTGACAGAGTAGGGAAAGCTAAACATTTGCTTTTCTAAAGAATGAGTGGAAAACAGACCTATTTTCAGGATTGGTTTGTCCTCAGTATAAAGTTTGAAACCACTGGGTTGTCTCATGGCCATAAAGCAAAGAAATTGTTCCAATGTCTTAATTTCTAGCCAGTGTTTAAGCAGCTGCAAGAAAAAAAAATAGAAAAAGCATCTCTCTTGACCTGCCAAGTCACTCCCAGAAAGCTGATTTCGATGAGAAATTTCACATTGGTCACTTCTTTTTAACATCCAAACAGATGTTCTGGGTCTAAAGCTCTTTCTCTAAATATCCTACGGTGCTTACAGTATGATTGAGGTCTATCCAGTGTGCCTTGGTAGTTTCCTTTAGGTAGGGGTTCTTGGGAAAACACACGTGCACGTGTTTCTGCAGGAACTGACATCCCCGCGATTCAGCTGGTGTATATCACTTAACCTTGTTTTTCTGTTTGCATGAATTTTCTATATTCCTCAGTGGGTCTCACTGCCATGTGATGATAAGCGCTGTGAGTCATGCGGAGGCTTCATCCACTCCCCCAGCGACGGCTGAAGACTGAGCGGGAGTGAGCAAGGGCCAGAAACGCGAGTCTCTGGTGGATTGTGGGAAATCGGAAAGCATTTATTTGATGTTATTTAAGCTCCAAACCTAAGGGGAGACAGATCATAAAACTATATGTTACAGTCCAAAACTAATCTCCCTTTCCAACAGGAAAAAAAAAATGTCATGGTTCTAATTGATAACATACTAACACTTTTTTTTCCCATAAACAAATCTTCTTGTTCCTAAAGCTGATGATTGTAGATTTTTCTATTCCTTATGGCTTGAGAACTCAGCAATTTTTTTATAGCTCTGGAACTGAAGCATTTATTTGTAAACTTATAGTTAAATCTTTTATTTCTTTAAATATTCTCAGTTTAGGTTATCTCTGCTTTCCTTAATGCTGATAAACTAGTTCGTGATTTAGAATAATCATTTTTATTTTGTGATGGTTCACCTTTCCTGTCTATGCAGTAGAAATTATAAAATGATGAACTTGAATCTTTCAATATAGTTCTTTTCTTTGTCGACTCCCAAAGAGTAGCAAGTGCAGACGGATCAAAGATGCAAAGAATAAAAATGTAAATTGACTGTCTTGGACACTGAAACATTGTTGACCTAAGAGCTATTAGAAATTAAGCTGGGAATATAGAACATTAAAACAAAGAGAATTTACTGCTGAGAATAAAGAAAAAGCCAGGAAATGGCTATAAAGTACAGAGACCTACTTTCCATAAAACACATAAAACCCCATCTCATTACCCTATAGACATAGGTGTGTACACAGCGCAACCTTTGTAATCTGGCGCTGAAGAGGAAGTGAGATGCCAGCGAACCTCAAGTCGTGGTTAATAAAGGCCTAGTTCATGTTGTCTCAGGTGGTGTTCTTTTCATACCTCCCTTATCCTCCCATTAAGCTGTTAGACCGAAGGCATGAAAGCAGGGGTTTAAATAAGTAAATCATCTTCATTTATTATTTTAAAAAACCCTTTAGTACAGCAAGAATCTACCCTCGACCCCTCAGCTGAACGGACACATTGAGAGGCAGTCCTATGTGTCCTACCTCCTACAGTATCTTCAGCAAAGAATCCACTAAAGATGGCTACCTCTATCACTCATTCCTTTTAGGACAACAAGTAGTCAGTGAGCATGTATGCATTAGTTCTTGAATAAAAATCTTTTACTTCCTTGAAACATAGTTATGACAATTTAAGGAAAGGAGTAAAAATATGATACTGCTGAATTATACCAGAAAATACAGCACTATGCAGATTTCCAACATTCATGTCCTCATTCACTTAAATTACAATCCAAACTCCACACAGCACAAAAGTAGGTCACAAATACACTTCACCTAATGGCTTGTGCTTTGTGGCCTAAGCCTTGTGGTCTTCTCTTCTAGCACTACTGATGTCTGTTACCCCATCTCCATCTAGTGTGCTGCACTCACTCAAGAACAACTGTTCAGAATCAAACTTCGTGTTAGAACCTGCGACACAAATGGCAGCTGAAATGCCACTGCTGTCCCTCAAAAATCTTATGATGCTGGTTGGAGGAACTGATTTTTACTTCTATCAAACTAGATGTTTGACTTCACCCTGGTTCTTCAGAATAGCTAAGCTATACTATGACTTCAGAGCTTTGGTTGTCCAGAGAGGTTCTCCTAGCGTGTGACTTTGTGTTTGAGGTTTGTATTAGCAACAAGTGATAATGCTGTGAGATCAAAATTAAATATATAGTGCAGAATGGTGCTGCATACCTGTAGCCCCAGCACACTGTTGGAGGTTGAGGCTGGATGATGGAAAGTTCAAGCCCCGCCTAGAAAACCTACAGACATGGAGAACACGTACCTTAATGGAAGTTTTTTTTTTTATGGAAGTTTTTTTTTTTTTTTTTTTGCGAAACCAGGGATTGAACTCAGACCCTTGCACTTGCCAGGGAAATGCATATTCCATGAGCCATCTCCCCAGCCCCTCTTAATGGAAGGTTTTACCATCACAATAAAGCAAAGACCAGGTGACAGTCTCTTCCCCTTTCTTTTTCCCTCTCCCCCAATCCTCCTTCTATAGCTAAAGATTAAACCCAGGGTCTCAAAGTAAACAAAGTATGTGGTCCACCACTGAGTGGCTACCTGTGCCCTTATATTTGTATTTCAATCCATCTCTCTCAGCTCCCATACATAGTGATAAGCCCCATTGTTAATTATAAAAAGGTGAAAGGGTTTTCTGTAGGTCAAGTACTTCAGATATCGCTGGCAGATCTCAATGTCCTATCGCTTCTGCACACACAGCACACACTTTCACAGATTCAGCCTGACTGGGTACGACACAAATATGTGCAGTAAAATGTTGCCACAGAGAACTGGAAGCTTTAAATTCACAAACATGAGGTTTTGCTCACAGGCCTAGTGATAACCTCCAAAAGGACCCATGTGTTCTAAGAACAGATAGTGTTTAACCCCTCTTTGGGATTAGTTAATATTTGCAATCCACATGTCCTGGAAAGCTCATCTGGGTTGCTGTAGCCTTTGAGTGTGTTCATGGCCTTCCAGGTCGAGGGCTGCCCCCTTCCCACACTCTGCCTTCCACACCTGCAGAGCTGAAGGGAGGTAGCTGGCCCAGCCCCAGCCCCTCGTGGCCCCTGCAGGGTGTGCACTGGGAGCTTTGGCAGAAGAGGCTCTGGCGAACGCTGTCACATCGGATTCTGTGGCTTTGGCCATCTACTTGTATTCCTTTTCCACTTTTTCCCTAGTTGATTAGACTTCTGTGTTCTGAGGGTGGCCGCTCACGTGAGTCTGTATAAATCATCATGAACTACCCAGATCAAAAGTTAAAAACAACACATGACATCTAGCAATAATCCTGTTGGGGCTTGCACATCTTTTGTTTTTTGTTCACTTTTGGCTTTTAACGTACTCCTGGACTCGACTCCTGGTGCAGAAGATTTACTACAGGCTTTGTGTGGATGCTCGAACAGGAACTTTTCCTAGAGAAGTAGAATGACCTCTTGGTTGAGCACTGACTTCAACCTACGTATCCCAGTGACCTTGTAAAAGTGTCTTTAGAGCATTTTTTTCTCATTGTTAGAGGGAAAAAGTGGAAACGTAACTTCTCTAGAGTTTTTATTTTACCACTCTATGTCTCCTCCAGGGAAAAGCCTTCATTATTTTCTATTAGCAATGACTTTATTGTATTTAGTCATTACACTTTCCTCATATTTTTATTTATCTAAATAAGACATTTGTCCTTTCTCAAGACTGGGTGGGTTCTTTTAAATCTCTGCAGAGTGATTACAAAAATATCCCTAAGTGAACACAAGCACTGACCAGAATTTATAAATCCCTGGCAGCCCAATACAGATGGTTACAGAAATAAGAAGCATTAGCTCATATGTTTATCCAATCTCAAAGTTATGGATGCTTTCTAGATGGGAGGGTTTAAAATGGTGGCAAACTGGCCAGTGACAAATTAAAGCAGATCGGATTACTGCTCTGCTTCATCCTCCAAATATTCATATGCTTCAAGCGAGCTTCTCCCAGGATGCTGGGGTCATTGAGAAGATATGCTATGCATCATCCTTGCTTGTCAAGGTAAACACTATGTGTTCTATTCACTTATGCACAGAGCTGAAGCACAGCAAATGCTATCCAAAGATGTAATCACTTGTCCAAATTAAAATTAAGAAAGAGCCAAGTTTAGAAATGTTGATTTTGATCTAATGATAGAGTCTTATCAGATTTTCTCACTGAAACACTAGCTAAGGAACTGATAAGGATGTGTTATAAGTGAGATCACTCGATCAACAACCTTGTTTTTTACTAGCACCTGATTACTGCACAGGACGCACGTGCATGCGTCTCAGGGAGCAGGTATGTGGACTTAGCACACCTTGGCTCTATTTTATTTCCTTTTCCTTCTCCCCATGCATTTCCTGATTCCTTTTCCTCATTTTAATCATTATGCTTTTTCACTTCATGCTTGTGAGCTACAATGTTCGCATTGACTCTGGGCACGTGGAACATGTACGTGGCACACTGAGCTCTTTGTTTAAGGCTCTGCCCCCTCTCTTTCTTCCCCCACCCTTGATCTTTCAGTCCCCATGCATTTTCATAATCTCTACCCACATTTTTTTCAGTTTGTTCTTTATTGGTATTTTGAATAATTCAACTCAGACAACCAATATGGTATTTAAGCTTTTGTGTATGATTTATTTCACCTAATGTGGTGTTTTCAGGGAGCATCTGTTTTCCTGCCAATGGCTCAAGTGTAGCCTTCTTTATAGTTGAATAGTATCCCATTATATACAGATACCACATTTTCTTTGTTCATACATCTGCTCATGGACATACAGGCTGCTTCAAAATTTAGCTACTTACTATGAATTGTGCTGTTGTAAACACTGGGGTGTATTTATGGCTATGCCATTATATCTTTAAGGAAGATACCAATAAGAGAAATAGTTGGGTTGAGTGGAATTTCTATTTTTAATTTTTTGAGAAATCTCCACACTAATTTGAATAATGATTGTACTAGTTTAAACTCCCACAAATAACTTTTAAGTATTACCAGTTCACTAATCCCAAATAAAAATGAAAATCCTCCAAGTCTTTTCAGACTTAAAGAATGACCCATATCTATTAATCTACATCTTTCATTATTCTCTTCTTAGTCTGGTCATAATGAGATCATAAAAGATTCTCTGTGTAATGAATTCTAGACTTCCAAATCTATAGTACATTAAGGCAAATAAGTTAGACAAAACAAAATGCAATTTAGTCTGATTCATCTTTCTCCAATTATCTAATATACCAGTGAGTGTTTGTGACTAACTATATACAATCTCTTTTTTGTAATAACCATGAATATAAATTATAATTTCTAAGGATTAAATGGTTACCAATAGTTTTTCTTTTGAAAATGACAACCCAAGTATGTTTTATTTGTAGTGAAAGGTAAAAATGCTATTTACTGAAGAAATTAAATTGTTCTTTACTTTGAATATTGGATTAAGCCACTCTTCTTATGATGAGAAAAAAATCTAAGAAATAAATATAATTATGTTAAGAACTGGGTCAGATTTAGTAGAGAAACCCACAAGTGTCTCTCCAGTAAACCCTCTTGTCCAGTAGCAGGACTGGTGGACTGTACTATGACACCTGTGAGGGAAAGTTATCTTACATAGCAGGTGCGCAGGGACAACATGTGCTGAAACATAGGTGGTGGGCTTTATTTAGAAGCATTTGAGGTTTACAGCAACCCTGCTAACATTCTCTATCTTAGAACTTGATGCATCTGAACCCATTAATAAACTTGTAGCTTGATGGGAAAGGCAATAGGGATCTGTTGCGATCATCCTTCTTGGCCATCAGGCCTAGGTTGAAGAATTTTCAAATGGACACTGCACCCATGTCACTCACAGAGGTATAAATTACCCAGTGATTGCCTTCTGGCAAATAATTTGAAGGCAAAGATTGAGACATTTCATGAGTTTGTTATCATACTGGATGCCTTTACCAGTATTTATTTATTATTTTATGTTTCTGAATGTCAAAGGCAATGACACAATACCAAATCTAGGCTATGATTCTGAGGCCTCTAGCTTTCAAGTGGATTCCAAAGATCCCCATCTCCTGTTATTTCTATGTTGTGCAGTCCACTTACATGATGTGCTTAGAAAGTCCAGATCTGTGTGGCATATGGAAGAAGCAATGGGATGTCACCTCCAAGTTAGGTTAGAAATGACTGGGGCTCTCACGGCTTCTACTCACTGCCCTTCCACCCTTCTCTTCCAGACCTGAAGACGGCAAGCACTCTGTCACCTGAGCAATATTGCAAAAAGCTAAAAGAAAGGATTTTTAAAATTGTACCATAAAGAATTGATAAATATGTTAAAAGACAGAAATGTCTACCCTGTTTTGTTGGGTAAACATGCATTGAAACATCACATAGTGCACCTTAAATATGTACAGGACATTTTTTATGCTTTTAGGTATTCATTAATGTAAGATAGGGACCAGGGAGATAGTTCAGTGGCCTACGCACCTGCCTAGCATGTGCAAGGGCCCAAATTTGATCTCTGGCACTGCATGCTGTGCCTCCCCGAAACAGGCGGTGATGATGTATGCTTGTGATCCCAGAGCTAGGCAGGCTGAGACTGGAGGATCACTATGAGTCTGAACTGCATAGTGAGACCCTGTATCCAATTAAAAAAAAAAATATATATATATATATATATATATGAAAGATATATATTATTCATTTTTAAATGTATTTTAATACAAGGTCTACAGAGTCTCACTACACAGATCAGACTTGTAGTGATTCTCCTGTTTTCAGCCTTGCAAGGGCTGGGATTACAGGTGCATGCCACCAGCAACCCAGTCTCAGCACCCAGGGGCAGGGTGAGCTCAGTGCATCAGGCATCAAACCCCGGTCCCTGAGCATGTGTGAGGAGGCACTTTAGTCCCCTGAGCTACTTGGCCATCCCTTTGTTATTCACTTTTGTTAGACTAGACTATTGGCTTCCCCAAGATGAGAATCATGAGATGTTTATCATTATATTCTTTTTGCATCCAATAGGTACTTTGAAAGAGAAAAATTCAATGTTTGTAATGGAATAAATCAGTGTGCAAGTAAATAAATATTTTTCACTTTGTCCTGGAATTTTCTCCATCAGCTGGCAGCCACAAATCATAGCACTGCTACCTTAGAAAGCCACGTCTCATACCCTTAGCATTATCGGTCATTGCGCCTTAGGAGAGAAAGAAATGGCATGGGAATGAACAAATCTCACTTGCTGTGTAGCGTGAAGCACAGACTTGCGCCACGTCTTGCTCGGTGCTGAAGTGCTAGCGCTGCCGGCAACACTCGTCCACCGGAAGCCACCACCGGTATACACTCACTTGCATCATCATGTTCCACTCTTCGCACATCCTACGAGCCTTGGTCTCACGTTCCCTGCGTCACAGAGTGATAATGTGACCAGTGCTAATGACAGAACTGGACTCGCAGCTCAAGTCTCCAAAGTCCCCAAGTCTATGAGAGAGCTTGCCTAGATGTGTGTGGCAGTTCTTAAAAAGTGGTGCCTAGGCTGGCCAGATAGCTCAGCAGATTATTCGATTCCCAGCATGCTGTGCCAGCCCCACCCCAGAGCACTCTGCGACGGACACTGAGACCGGGCATGGTGGCACGTGCTTGTATTCCCAGCACTTGGGAGGCTGAAAATAGGAGTATCAGTAAGAGTCCAATCTGTGTAGTGAGATCCTATAGACTCTGTACTAAAAGGAAAAAAAAAAAAAAGAAAGAAAAAAGAAAAAAAGCGGCACCAATTATTTGTCATTGCCACTCTAAAACAAAAAAAGGAGAAAATTATGCACATATTCAAACTCCAGCCTTTTCTGTCATCATCACTTTACTAAATAAGCTCCTACATAGGAAGAGCAGGGGTTTGCTCACCTTAATGAAAGCAGGCAAACTGAAAAGAGGTCTATTCCATGTATTTGTTAAAGTCCTTTTATCCATGGTGATCAGATTTGGGAGAAATTCAGAGCATGAGTTAAGCACACTGCAGACTGGGCATAGAAATTGGCATGATGCAGTCATTTATTGCTGACAGGCTATTGATAAGATTGTTACATACTTTGGCTATCTATTCACAGGCTTGGGAAAAAACACTCCACACAGCCTGGATTCCACAGTGATGCCTCTTTCAAGGATGCTATCTGACTTGAAGAAATGATTTTTGAAAAGTCTTAGCCGACTTGATATAAAGTGTAATGATTATTAAAAGGTTTAGGGTAGATAATGTACTCATGCAGATAAAGTAGGGTTTAAGGAGTTGCGCTGGTAGTTTAGAGTATTTATCATGATATTTGTGCTGGGTTTACTTGCTGTTAGATCACTGAAACATTTTTTCTTCTTCTGCCCACTATCATTCTCTCATGGTCATCCTGTGTTCTCCATCTGAAGAGAGCCCATTACCTAGTACTCTTGCCCCTGATGTAGTCGGTAGTTACTGATGATATGGGTTGAAGGTATAAACATTCAGACTTTTCTTCCTGATCTATGAAACAGTGAAGGAACTTGAAAATTTGTATGAAATATAGATAACATTTTTGTTTGTTTGTTTTCTGTTTTTTTTTGTTTTTGTGGTACCAGGGATTGAACTTAGGACCCTGCATTTGCCAGGCAAGCACTTATTCTACTGGGCTATCTCCCCAGCCTGACAAATTGCATATTAAATTTTTAAAACACTCTCAGAAAAATATTCAGTTAGAAAGTTTCAACATAGATACATGTAAGACAAATGAAACAGCTCATCATAGCAGGCAGTAGTCCTGAAGAACATCTGAAAAACGTTGCCATCTCTTTTTCATGAATGACAAGAATGAGATGAAGAAATATAAGAGTTCATCCAATTCGGAAAAAGAGCAGTTTGCCTGGATCACTACTGCAAAGAAGATGTTATGGTTTCACTGTACATAGAATATCAAACAAAGCAAGAAAAGTAGGTGTGGCCAGGGGTGTGCCTCCTTTCCTTCCAATGTTCCTCACCCTTCGTAATTTTGCAATAGTCGTGTCCCATCTGGGAGATATTGACAACTTACTTTAAAAGAGACAGGTCTGTTAAAATGGCCTGGAGACTGGTATAAGAATCAAAAATTGAGAGATGCTGGTCTAAAAGTTATAGACACTTCATATACGATTCACTCGGTCTTTACATGCTATGAGTCAAATCCAGTAGGGAGAGTTTCACGATGTTATTGGGGGGGGGGTTCAGTGCAGAAATCGTTGAAAGTAGCAGATGATTCTGGGACATCTTCTCATGAAAGTAAATGTGTGGGCTTCATTCTGTGGAACAGAATAGTCTCTTGTCAACAGTACAAAGTGGTTAGAAACTGTTTCAATCCACCCCAAATGAAAATAATATGAAAACACTGCAAAGTGTGAGGTTCTCAAGGGAATTTACACTATAACTGGTACATTTTTCTCTTAGATTATCTGGAAGAGAACATAATATGTAGTGTGACTTCAGTCACTTCAATTTAGTTTTCTTCAAGATGCCCTGCCTTAAGAGTAGTGTAATCTTTATCATTTGCACATGTCCAATGAGACTTGATTAGATAATTAATGAGAATGTGCCTACTTTGAACATCAATGTGTCTGTTATCTTTGAGCCATGGTATAAAATTGTGTATTAAGAACAACTAGGGAGAAGTGCAAGGATAGTTGTGTGTGTCTCTGTCCCAGCAGAGCTGTGCACACTAGAAATTAAAGACAAACTATGGAGGACCACCACACTGTCCTCCCCCAGACGTGACTGTGTGTTCTTACGAGGAGGGCAGGCTGCACGGAGGCAATGTCCTTAAATTGGTGATATTCCCATCTTCAGGCAAGCAGGCTGCTGATAATGGCCAGACACAGTTTATTATCAATGGCTATTACTGAGCTCAGATAGATGAGCTGTGATACTGCGGGGCTGAGATGTGAGATAACATCTCCTCTGCTGAAGCCTGTATGACCCCAAAGAAAAATTTCTTCTCCAAATTGGCTACAAAGCAAGTTTACTCATCAACCCTAACCTAAATCTGCCTATTCCTGTCGCTTTGCAAGAGTACCTTGGCCCGCCTTTTCACCTCTCTGGCATCCAGTCACCATTCCTCATCATTTTCTTTAATGAATAAATTCTGAAGTTCTGAGTGCCTTGTGGCCTTTCGCTCCTCAAGAACAAATGGTCATTCAGATCACTGCCTGTACCCCTGTCATCTCTTGCTCTTTCTTTCTACCATTCACCACACATAACTCCAGGAAGGAGACTGAAATCCACTGCAGGAACCTCGAGCACAAAGCCCTCACAGTAGTATCCTGGATCTTAATTCAAGAGAACCTGAGCTAGCAGAGGGAGGAATAAAACAAAGTTCAAAGAACCTGAGTTCTTCTCAGAAACTTTATTGAGCACATGAAATATACATAACAGAAATATACCTAAGTGAATCCAGCCTACACTAGCTCTTCTGTGTCCCTCCAGACACATGTTCAGGATCGTTTAGCAGCTCAAATAAAATGAAAAATCTTCCAGAACCACAAATTTCCTAGGCTTTCCTTCTCTTTCTGCCTCATAGAGGAGTCATACTGCTGCCAAGAGAAAAAAAATGCTTTAGTGGGTTGACCTCTGTTTACAAAGACAGAATAGGAGTCCTGCACCTTTGAAGGACCTTGTGACTTATGAACCTTCATATATTATATATTTTTTAAAGTACAAGAACTTCCACCCTTAAGGTGATGACACCCCTCTCATCCTTTATGCATTCTTCGTCTGGAGACAAGCAGGTGTCTTTAGAACTTTTAGTAAGATGTCCACCGTGCCTCTCCACAACACGCAGAGCCTTCCCCTTACTTGTGCCATATTTTGGACTTCATCATACTCTTTTGTCCTATTTTTCTCACTCATGAGATGCTCAGGAATCACCAATCACTGTTCATTTCCTAAACATTATTTTTCCATACTTTGTGCATGTTTTCTTCTGGAAATCCTTTAAATATACCCTCTGGAACTTAAATTCAATCATTACTAAAATTATCTATTATCTTCAAATCCTTCTTTCACTACTCTACACACACACACACACACACACACACACACACACACACACATACCCCTTTGTCTTCATGGTCTGGTTCTATGGGAAACCTGAGCCTCCCTGGAGGACAGCACTTCCACAGCATTCCTCTCAAGTGAAGGTTCATTTTTGTCCTTGGACTTTCTTTCTTTCTTTCTTTCTTTCTTTCTTTCTTTCTTTCTTTCTTTCTTTCTTTCTTTCTATGTACCTGGTACAGGGTCTACAGGGTCTTGCTACATAGATTGGACTCACAGTGATTCTCCTGTTTTCACCCTCCCAAGCACTGGGATTACAGGCACATGCCACCACTCCCAGTCTCAATCACTGTCTCAGCACGCCCCGGGGGTGGGACCAGCACGGCAAGTCTGGGATCAAACCCCAGGCTGCTGCACTCTGCCTAAGCAGGTGCTTCAGTCTGCTGAGCTATTTGGCAGGCCTTTGTCCTTGGACTCTTTAATGCTTCAACACCTATCTATTCAGTACCTTTCCCATAAAATCTAAGACAGTCTTATTACAGGCTTCTCTCTTTTATCCAACTCTCACTGTTTGCCACATCCATGTATGGACTCAACGGATTCAAAGATGCATTTTTTCTAAATCCAATTACCGATCTTTCTAAAATATGTTACTCCCATAGTTTCTCTGTCATACAAATAAGACTACAGATTTTCTAGCTGCCTTGCACCCAAAGGAAGGGCTTGAAGCTATCCTTGATTCCTCTCTGCTGTCAGGAAGTCCTACCTGGAATCTTTCCATGAGGCACTTGCTTTTTCAGACACAGGGATTTGGGTAAAATAAATAGTGGTCTCCATTAGTGAGCTAGGAATGCCATAATAAAGATCTAAAAATCCATATAAATGTGCTGTCTTACAGTTGTGGAAAGGAGGCATCCTAGATTGAGGTGACAGCACGACTGGCTGCTTCCAAGGGTGATGAGGAAGAATATGTTTAAGGCTACGTTTTAGTTTCTGGTGGTTTCCTGGAACTCTTTGATACTGGCTTATTGTTGGAAGCATAACCCTGAATTCCGCTTTATCTTCACTGTGTGTTTTTGTGTGTGCAGTGTGTGTGTGTGTGTGTGTGTCTGCAGATTTTTCCTCTCTACGAAGTTATCAGTTATGTTGGTTTAAGGTCCATCTTAATGACTACAGTTTATTTTTTATGAGTTTTCCTCTATATTCTGAAATGCTAAGGATTAGAATTCGATATATGAATTTCAGGGAGATGCAATTCAAACCAATAACAGCAAAATTTATATCCCTATAACAGAACAGCACATCTCCAGAAGGAATGGACGTATAATGAGTCTGAACTTCTCAGAGAGAGCAAACAACTTAGTGAAAAAAAATGAATTCCCTGAGCTGAGACCCCCCCCCAACCAACTCCCTCAACATGCATGCTGATATTCCCTCTTGAGAAAAAAAAAAAAATGCTTAATAAGGATAATTAGCATACATCACAATTAGTGAGGAACTCAGGTCAACATAGTACAATTTCATGGGTTTCACTTCAAAATTAATTCATCACAGTGGAAGAAATTTACATACAGAAAAATAATTGAAATATTTCAATCCAGTTGAACACAGCTCCAAGAGAAATCTTAAGAGATGGAGCTACAGGTGTCAGCCTGCCTGGCCGCTGGTAGTGAGGGTACCCAGGGGAGACCTCCAGGCTGGTGGGGAGTGAATGGTGTGCTTGCTTTGTGCCAGGCTCCCTATGTAATGCCTTCCACCACATCCAGATGTAGAGATTAATTTTTTCAAGGCTGAACACATATAACAGATGCTTCTCCTTGAAGTAGCAGAACAATGATTTCTTGGGGTTGTTTCAGCAAAAGTCCAAGCCTAACAGTGAAACTAAAGGGGGGTTCAGAGAAGCTGAACAGATTTCTGTAATAGGAAAAATGACTTTTCTTAATGATTAGCACATATATGTACTGAGTTAGCCTGAATGATGCATTTGTTATGCATCTTATGTGGGTTACATATTTTATTTTCAGACAACCTGCAGTTTCTCACCTTTCACTGCTCAGAGTCTAATGAGAAAGTCAAGAAAGTTAATGCTGTCATATAATAAAACAAGTGTCCTAACAAGGTTATTAAGGAGTTCAGAACAGGTGCACATCCCATACCCTGACCAAAAATTGGGGGCAAGTGTTTCAGGTGACAAAGAAGCAAGAACAAAGTAGCAAAACAATCATAAGTCACTCAAAATAGCTTGAACACATTTTCATGTTTGAACTGTATTCTAAAAATACAGATATTGGGCTGGGGAAATAGCTCAGCAGACTAAAGCACCTGCAAGCAGGAGCAGGGGCTGGAGGTTTGATCCCGGGACCTACAGTGCAGGCTCCACCCCAGGGGTGCACTGTGGGCAATTGAGACTGGGAGTGGTGGCGTGTACCTGTAATCCCAGCTCTTGGGAGGCTGTAAACAGGTGGATCACTGTGAGTCTGATCTAGTACTGAGATCCTGAACACCCTGTAGACTCTTCCCTAAAATACACAAAAATATAGATAAATAAAATAAAAATAAAAATATACATTCCAATAAGAATTTTAAACAAGAAGAAGACAGGTGTGGTTGTAAATGCCTGGAATCCTAGCACTTGGAGGCTGAGGCAGAAAGATGACCACAAGTTCATGGCCAGCCTGGTCTAGGAAGTGAGTTCCAGGCCAGCAGGAACTCAATAGAGAAAAGCTGTCTAAGATAGATAGATAGATAGATAGATAGATAGATAGATAGATAGATAGATAGATAGAGAAAAATATGATTCTATTGGAAATTGAGAAAATGTACTCTATCATTGCTATACAGAATGAGTCAAAATTAAAAGAAAAAAGTAGAACGATTAAAAGACAGAGTGAATCATTTTACAGTTATCTTGATAGGGAAGCTCTTCCATGAAATGACATATGTGGCCTCTTGCAGTACAGCTCCTTGAGAAACTGAGACAAGGGGATCCTTTAGCCCACAAGTTTTGAGACCAACCTAAGGGAACAAAAATAAGGTATGAGATGTATGAGCCATTCTTAAGATGAAATCAACAGGACACCAGATTGAATTGAGTGAGAACAGGAAGCAGACTCCCATGATTCAGGTGTGGGTTTGCTTACTTTGTTGTTGAGCGCTGCATCAGATAGAGAGAGTTAGCTACCCTTGGACTGGCAGTCTTGGGCCACGGATGAAGGTGGGCATGGCAATAAGTGCCGTCTGTTTCAAGGTAACTCATTCTATGAATACCTGATTCAGTAGAACAAAAACCCATAAATTTAGAGCAAAAATTAGGAAGCAGAAAAAACAGCATTGCTTTTCTTCTTTTAAAATAAAACTACAAAGGGAAAGCAAATCCAGAAAGCAGTATTAAAGACCATCTCAGGTCCAGGCACAGAAGTGCTTAACAATACTGAGTGTTGCAGGAAAGCCAGTGATGACAAGGGAAAGGAGGTTCCCAAGACAGACAAATAGATTGTTGAAAACTCTGGTAAGTTGAGTACTTCTCAATAAGGATTTTAAATAATTAAATGCAGTTAGTCTTATTATGATATTTAATGTCTATGGTAGTGAAATAATAAAATGTGACTATGTTCTCTTAGTACTTGCACTGAAATATGAATGACATAAAACTATAAGAAAACGGGAATGGGAAAAATAGCTATGTATGCATCTATAAGAAAAAGAACATTGTTCGAAGTAGGTTTGCATTTCAACTTTTATTTTTGTTAATATTCTATTTTTTGTATGAATTATAAAACAATAGGGGAAGAAGAAAGATGAAGGGAGATAAATCATGAGCTGAATTTGTCTTGAGTTTGTGTCATCAGGCAGACAGAGGAATTTCCAGCAGAGATGTCAAGCAATTTTTCTTTTCTGGTCACAACATCTGTCCTTTTTCCTCTTTTCCTTTGTCTTCTGAGGCCTGGATTTTCTTCTCCTCTGACAGTATCATCAATATAAAAATAGCTCGATTCGTGGGAGCACAATATGTTATTTGCCACTGGAGAAGACCAAAGTTTCCATTGCACATGCCATGAAGTTAAAAATCGGAGAAACCAACTAAGATCCTACAAACTATGAACTATAATGGGGTGCTATTTTAGAAATTGATAAAAAGAACTTTTAGTACAAAACTTTCAGGTGTTGAGATTTACATGTAACTATTCAGCTCTGTGAACTTCAGTAGGTGTCTCTGTCAGTTTCCTGTTGCCATCACCAAATACGTGAGACTGGTGATTACAAAGAAAAGTTTATTGTTTTTCATAGACTAGGGAATCTGACAGCATGGTGCTGATATATGCTAAGAGTCTTCTTGCCACATTACTGCATGACAGAGGGCGTCACATGGTAAGCCAGAAAAAGGGTAGCAGGGAGAGTTTGCTTTTGTAAAACAGTGAAACTTCTATAAGCTACTAGTCATTAACTCAGAAGTGAATGAACCTGTTCATGGTAGCATAGATTGTAAATTCAAAAGGCACTGCTTCCAAATATCAACAGTGTATCAATTTGTGGATTGTGCTTCCTATGCCTGTATTTGTAGAGATGCACCTAAACTATATCACATGAGCATGACAAGGCTGGAGACATTGTGAAAAGAGGTTAAAAAATAGATATCCACGTGACATTGGGATCTGAGGATACGACAGGGATTTACTGCCATGTCCTGAGACTCCCAGCCCATTTCTATGTTAAACTCTCAAATGTTTCTTGGTGATGAAAGAAGACAGATGAGAAGTCTTTTGCTTTGTCTGTGATTGTAGAAAATCGATAACATTATCGATTCCTCCAATTCTATGATTATTGTGTAAATAAGCTTTGTTTTTCCTTGTATGTAGATGTAAGAAAAGAAAGTAGCAAACAGACAATGGCCATGTTAATTCAAAAAAAATGAGAATGTAAACTATAGTAAATAGCTTTTACCCAAATTACTCTAAGCAAGTTATTGTGAACCAAGCATAACACGTAATAGCACCCATCTTAGTCTTCAAGCTGTTCATTCAGTAAATTCTGTAGACTTTCTAGTTACTGTCCTATCGTAGGATTCATGAAATTATCAGATACTAGGTGGGGCTCTCAGGAATGTGTTGAAAAAGTAATAGGGTTCATTTTTTAATAAAATGCAATAAATAGTGTGGATGATTTTTTCTAGTAAGTTTTTATTGCTGATCTTCTTTAAAATTTTATTATAATAAAAAGATCTATTGCCATGGAAATAGATTAGTGATCTAAGTACCTTTCTGGCAAGCACAGGGACCTAGTTTCAATTCCTGGTACCACATGCTGCACCAGCCCCACCCTCCGACACTTCAAGCCAACCACCAAGACCAGACATGGTGGTGCATGCCTGTAATCCCAGTACTGGGCATGCTTCAAACAGGAGAATCACTATGAGTCTGAGCTGCATGGTGATATTTTTTTTTTAAAGTTCTAAGTAGACTTTTCTCAATAGAAGACATACAAATGGTAAATGAGCATGAAAAAAATACCCCACATCACAGTGAGGTCCATTTCTGCCAGACTTTTGAAAGGACCAGTCAATGCTTAAATTTTTTCTTTTTTCTTTTTCCATTTTGTTCTTTTGAATTTCCTATACCTTTTTTTGTTTTTGCTTTGTTTTGTTTTTTTTCTTTAAACCAGTCTTGCATGTCTGTATCTGATGACCTGGGTAATTAACTTGACGATAACATCAGGCAACCATTACTGAATTCCTATTACATTGTTTGATGAAATTTTGTATCATTTCTAATGCTATTTTTTCCTATCATTGTTATGTTTTCATTAAAAAATAGAATAAATAAATACAACATCACCTGATCATGTTTAGAATGGCTATCATCAAAAGTCCAAAAAGAAACAAAAATGTTAACAAAAACATAGAAAAAGAGTACTATTACATTTTGTTGTCAGAAATGTAAATTAATATAGCTATTTGGCGCAATAGTATTGAAAACCTCAGAAAACTAAATTTATTTATTTTTTATTTTATTTATTTATTTATTTATTTGCGGAACCGGGGATTGAACTCATGCCCTTGCGCTTGCCAGGGAAGCGCTTATTCCATGAGCCATCCCCCTAGCCCCAGAAAACTAAACTTAGAAGTACTATATGCTTAGGCAGATGCAAGGGCCAGGGGCTGCTTCCCCAGCTTGTAGTGTCAGCCCCAGTGCTGAGAGACTGGGCGTGGTGGCAGGCGCCTATAATCCCAGCCCGTGGGAGGCTGAATACAGGACGATCATTACGAGTCTGATCTGTGTAGTGAGAGCCTGTAGACCCTGTACTAAATACATTACAAAAAAGTACTATATGATCTAGCAATTTTTTTACTAGGTATATGCTTAAAAGAAATAAATCAGTATAAAATGAGATATCTCCACACTCATTTTTATTGCAATATTAGACCCAATAACCAAGATATGGAAATAACTTAAGTGTCTATCAATCAAATGGGACAAATAAAGATAATTTTATTTATAAAATTACACAGAAAATGTGAGATATATATATATATATATATATATATATATATGTATAATCTCAGAATAATGTTACAGCAAAGTATATAGTAATTATGGCTAACAATAATTTATTCCATATTTCAAAAGAGCTTAAATAAAACATTTGATGCCTTTCTAATACAAAGAAACTATAAATATCTGAGGCAATGTATATGCTAATAATCTAATTGGATCATTGTACATATCACATGGTACTCTACAAATATGTGCAATCACTATGTTTCAACTAAAAATTAAAGAAAACTTATAAAAATGTTAAACATATGTACTAGTAAATCAAACAAAATAGTGAGCCTATATATTCATATAAGGTTTCAAAATCCATTTATATATTAATTGCTGATTATATTCTATAACTCTGTGAATTTTTCTACATTAAATATTTTAGGCACAGGGGCTGGGGGTTTGATCCCCAGGACTGCCCCCGGGGCCCACTGAAAAGGCAATTGAGACTGGGCATGGTGGTGCATGCCTGTGATCTCAGCTCTTGGGAGGCTGTAAACAGGCAGATGACTATGAGTCCAATCTCGTAGTGAGGTCCTGAACACCCTGTAGACCCTTCCCTGAGATACAAAACAAAACAAAACAAAAAAAAAAAAAAAAAAAAAAAAAAAGAAAGAAAAAATTTTATAACAGCACAAATATAGTTCAGAGAGTTAACATAGACCAAATATCCAATACCTTCTGTGCTTAATATTTATATTCTTTTATTTACTTGTTTATTTATTTTTAATTTTTAAAGAAAAAATTATAAGAAGAACATTACAAATGATACAGAATTTCACTAAACAAAATGATAGGAATTCAATAATGGTTTTTATATCGCATATTGTTGTCTTCAACCTAGTTGTTCAGATTACCAGATATAAGTTTGCCAAATTGGTTTAAAATATTTAAAAGAAGAGAAAAAACCTTAAAGCATTGACTGTTCCTTTTAATAGACCAGTAGAAATCAGCAGGACAATTATCCAAGCTATCGTGTGTATATACATATACATTACTTTTTACCTTCTTTCTTTCTTTTCTCCTTACCCTCATCCTGATTAGTCCTTCCCTTTGAACAGATTATTGCCCTCTACCAATATCTATTGTACCTTTTAGATTCTATTTACTCTTTCAGGTTATTACATTAGGGAGAAAATAAGATGTTTACACACGCAGGTCTGATTTATTTCATATATGAGTATGGTCTCCAGTTGCATCCATTTACTTAAAAAGCCTCAAGTTGGTTTTTTTTGTTGTTGTTGTTTGTTTTTTGTGTTTTGTTTTGTTTTTGTTTTTGTTTTTGTTTTTGTTTTTGTTTTCAGAACCGGGGATTGAACTCAGGTCCTTGCACTTGCCAGGGAAGCACTTATTCCACTGAGCCACCTCCCTGGTCCAAGTTTGTAATTTTTATAGCTAAGTGATAGTCCGTTGTATCCAAAACCTACATGGTTTTCATCTATTCCTCAGCTGATGGGCATTTGGGTTGTTTCCAAGATTTAGCCATGACAAATTGAGCTGCTGTAAACAGAAGTGCCCATATTCGCGTGGCATTCTTAACCAAAGTCCACCTTCATTCAAGTTTCCTCAGTTTTTGCCTCACATACTTTTCCTGTTCTAGGAGCCTCTCTAGGGCACCACATTCTATTTATTGTAGGATGTCTGTAGGACCTTCTTGTCTTTGAGAATTGCCTAGAGTTTCCTGGTTTTTGACAACTAACAGTTTTAAGGAGTAGTGGTGAGGTGTTTTGTAGAATGTCTCTACTGAGTTGTGTCTGATATGTTCCTCATGCTTAAGTTGAGGTTGTGAGCCTGAGAGAGGTAGGCACACCACAGGACAAAGTGTCATTTGCAGTGCTCAATAGGAAGAGAATATCAACATGATTTATGACTTATGGCTGATGGTGCTGACCTCAATCCACTGCTGAGACAGGACTTGTCAGCTTTCCCTACTCTAAAGTGATTCTTTCCCTCCTATTTTATATCTAGTGCTCCTTACAATGAAGTCTTTATACACAACCCTCTGATCTAAGCTGACAAATCTTTAGTTTCTTAATCAGGATCATACCTTTAACTTTCATAAGATTTGAATTGATGCTTTAAAAATATGTGAGGATGTCTAAAATTGTTATTATGGTTTCAATTTCTGATGTATTTCCCTCTTTCATTGCAAATAAGCCACTTATTCCCTCCAAAGAGTTGTGGTTTGTTTTACAACTACACTGGAATAGGAAGGAGCACAAAGATTGTGTACTCTGCAGAGCACTGAAGGATAAATTATATTCTCTGCAGAAATAATAACCTGAAGGCTGCTAAGTCATACTCTGGAGTCATATGTAAAAGACAATAAAAGATCTAAGGTTTCCTCTTGAGAGTTTCTTCCAGCAAGTTCACTGCAAACTCACCTGATCCTCTGGGGACAAAACTCAGTGGTTAGAGTAGTTTAATGCAACTCTGTCCTAGGAAGAAATAATTAGCAATTAAATAACTGGACTAGTAGGAGTTGAGGGGTACTATCCATCACATAGAAAATGAGAATATGGAGGAAAATTATTCCAATTTATATGAGCTTGAAGTTCTGTTTCCCCTATTCAAGTTAAAATTTAGAATAAATTCGACCACAGTAACGTATGCATACCTGGTAGCTCTTTTCTCTAGGACTTTTAATAGGAAATTATACTTCCCTCTAAGTATCATGCATTTATTTATCAAACTTCTACTGAGTGTGTTCTTCATGAGAGGCACCAGCACTGGAAACCTACCCAGTTTATAAATCATCTGATGTTTGAGCATGTGTTGGATTAAACATCTGGTTTCCACATGTAGTTTTGAATCCTAGCTATCTGAACAGGTCCTGCCATTAGCAGAGTTCTAGCTTTGCATGGACAGCAAAATATTACATGGAAGTCATTTTCAGTTCAGAAGAAAGTAGTATCTCAGGGCTCATCTTTTCATTTGCTTTCAGTCTAATTCATTCTGATATAATTCTAATTTCAATATTCCCTTTGGGATTTTTTTTTCTTTTTTTAGCAAGTGATGAATACAACCAAATCTAATATGTTATAATCATTAACATTCTCCAAGACTGACTTTCATAAGAAAAAGCATCCCTTGGAAGAAGAAGAGTGATGAGGAAAGTATAAATCGGGAAAAAGCAAAAGAAAAGACAATGAAGAGTTTGGGCAAGAGAGGGATTACATAGATGAATAAATAGATAACCAAGCCATCACTTCTCTAGGAAAATATTACTTGTGATTCATAATTAAGCTAGCAGGAATTGAGAAATATTGTTCATAAAATAGATGTTTCAAATTGTAGAAATTTTTGCTATTTACTGGGCAGCATAACACCTCTGTTATGACACTTTGACAATGTTTAATAAAGATTCCCTCCTCAAATAAATAAATAAAAATTTAAAAAAAAAGGGGGGCTGGAGAGATGGCTCAGTGGTCTAAAGCACCTACTTAGAACAAGCTTAGCAAAAGCATCAGAGACCGCGGTTCAATCCCCCAGCACCACATGCCAGCCAGCCCTGCCCCCTGGTGGGCTGAGCTGGCCTCTCTCTCTCTCTCTCTCTCTCTCTCTCTCTCTCTCTCTCTCTCTCTCTCTCAAATAAATAAATAAAAATTTAAAAAAAATAAAATAAAGATTCCCTTGCATTTGCTTATTGTTATTATTATTGTTGTTGTTGTTATTATTATTATTATTATTATTATTATTTAGTTTTCAGTGTTGGAAATTTTCCATGCCCCCACTCAGAGACTTTACTTGGTTACGCTTTCTTTCTTCTTTCTGCCTAGCCCCTGGGATATTAATATTCTAAATAGGTTTATTATAGGACTTGATTCCAGTATTTCTCTGCAGTCTATGGCTCTGTCCTCTTTTGATCTCAGCTGGCCTGCCTGCAGGAGCAAAGTCTTGCTCGTAGATAACCCTTCCACATCCATCATTTGGCTACCTTTGGCCCAAAGAAGATACTTGAAAAATCAGGTATATTCAGGAAACTTGTAACAAATTATTAAATAGTAAAAAGGTTCCAGAGGGCTGGAAAACCAAAGAAGTAACAGAGATTAACAAAGAAGAAATCTATTGTCATTACTACAACCATGAAGATACAAGGAAAGGAAGATGTTGGAGCAACTTAGAAACTAAGACTGCACATTGTCTTTCTATGATCTGTAACTTCAGAGGCGGAAGTGAAGGGTAAAGATTGCCTGGAGAAGAAAAATATGAGAAAATTAAGATGGTTTCTCTCTTCCTTCTAGTCTTCCACAAATACATCCAACTCAGAAAGCCATAGAATTCAGAGCACAGAAGAAAAGTACAAAGAAAGGATCTGAAAGTAATTAAAAGAATTACGTGAAAACCCATTCCCTAAGGACGTAGTCTCGAGGCTACCAGTTGGCTGAGTTCTTAGTCCGGTTGCTACATTGCTGCCAGTCTGTGTTCACTCACAGTCATAAGCGTCTTAACACAATTGAGGGAGGTGTACCAGCTTTGAGCTTTGAGTACATGACTTTTCATTGCAATGCCATGATTACTTGCAACTCTAGGGGACTTTTGCATCAAGGCTGAATCTACAAATATTTCTCTGAAATTTTAGCTATCACAAAGAATGCTACTCCCAAAAGGGTAACTTCCATATAAAAATACAAGAGCCTCCCTACTCTCCTCCTTTGCATAGGCATCAGATAACTGGACCATAACCCTCCTTTTCCCAGACTTGTTGAAGATATCATATCTCCAAGCAGTATTAATCAACATCTTTCACAGCCACCCCCTAGAAAGTTCACACCATCATGATGGAAAGATTGTGGCAGGGGAGGAATCAAGGAACCATTCCCTTGTTCACTTTTGGCCCTAATTCAAGTACATAAAGGGAAATGGCTCAGTGGTGTGGGCACAGATCCAGGATGGCTGCGGGGAGGTTCTGTATGCATAGCTGCCTGGATAGTAAGAGCCTTCTAAAACTTCTGAATCAAGAGAATTCCCCAAGAGCATCAGAAGGACTCTACTAAGAACTCTACTTTTCTGCACAATAATTTGACATTAGACCTCCCACCTTTAATGCAGAGACAGAATAAAGTGCTGTTGCTGCCTGCCCAGATTAACCACCTGCTGGTATCATGGGGTACTAGGACATGCTAGGTGGTGAAGCTAGTCTTCCCATTGGCCTCAGTTACCACTTCCCCCGAGTGTGCCAAATCCATGGTGCTGGCACACACCCAAGTGAGAAAACTAATGAAACTTGTCTGCACTAAGCATTAGACCACACAATGAAACTGTGCTCTGGAACAAGAAAATGGTGAGAAATGCATTTCTCATCTTCAGACAAATCCTCGTATGCTCTAGGTCACCGTCTCTCTCTAATATTACCATCTTTTTACATGTGATATCTTTCAGCTTCCAGTTTTAGCAAGCTAATTAATTCAGTCTATAACAAAAATTTCAGAATTTCAAGGTCCTTAATGATAGCAATGCTTGTCTACTGCGTACTGCCTTCCTACCCCAACTCTCCATTAATAGGCAAGTTAAGGCACATCATTTGAGAACTCTAGTGGATTTGAGTGTACATGACCATTATTAATGACACCACTCATTCATTTAACTCTATCACAATCAGCAATTGTTAATGAACTTCTACTTAAGGCATTGCCATAGATAGTAGTTCTGCTTTGTTGTCTGATTCTTATGCATATTCTATCTCGAATAATCATTCTCCAGCTGTTTTTTAACTTTTTTTTTTTTTTTGACTGGCTAAAGTAATGGCCAGTACATTCTGCATTGGATTCAAAGCTATTACAGTGCTGTGAATAGGGACAGCATAATAAAGCAACACTTTCGAGCAGGCATCCCATAGTAGATGTACTAGTACCTCTCCCACATGCTAGAAGATTGCATCTGGTTTTCACTTGGACTGTGGAAAGCACCTGTTTTTTTCACCCCATAATCTTCTACCAATTGGAGCACCAAGACATGTTCATTGTGGCTTTTCTCCTGGATAGTTCAGTTGTTTAAAGCACCACCTGACTAAATGCAGGCAGGCTCATAGGACCGCGGTCCTATTCCCAGATCTAGAAGCTATACCGGACCTGCCCTTATGAAAGTCCGAAGTAGCCAAAGGGGGAAAACAAAAAAAACTCCTTCTCAAATTTTAGGGCTGGAGAGATAGATCAGTAGAATAAGCACGTGCTTGGCAAATGCAGGGTCCTGAGTTCAATCCCCAATACCACGAAAAAAAAAAAAAAGCCACGTTCATCTCTCTGCCCTTCCCCTAGCTGTCTTTGGCTGTACCAGGGATCAAACTTGCACTTGCCAGGCAGGCGCTGATGCCTGCTGAGGGATCTCCCTGGCCCTCCCCAGTTGTCCTAATGGTCTGTTTCTTAAAGATGTCCTCCTCTGTCCTGCCCCAAGAAACTGGCAAAAAAAGTTTTATTCTTGCACCTCAATTCCTCAGGGGCTCCACTGATACTGTGCTCACCTTGATTCTGAAATCATCTTCTGTTTCAAAGCCACTTACTTCTCTGTTTCCTTTACTCTTTTTCTCCTCAGATACTTACTGTGATGGGTGTTTGAATGATCTAGGTGGATCTCTGCTCGGGCCTCACACAGAGACTATCTTCACAGCTCCTCACAACGATATTCATAAGCTGCATTTCTTCCTATGCTGAAGACTACACTACCAAGAGCAAAGCGGCCAGGATTCTGAGCTCTATGTCTTGCTTGTACAAAAGTTACTCTTTTACTTGAATAAAGACTATATTTATCTACACATACACAATGGTCTGCATTATGTAAAATGATAGCAATATCTTACATTTAAGCATTTGAGTAGAAAGATGAGGACATGAATTAGTTTTAATCTATAATTTTGAAATGTTCAGACACTCATGCACACACACACACACACACACACACACACACACACACACACATTTTTCAAGTACTTTTTAAGTATCACCCTGGATACTGGGCTTGATCCTTCTTAAGGTACAACCAGACATCCCTCCAATGAAGCCTTAATTATCTATGGAGTTATAGAATAACCTGCAAGGCTTAGTTCTACAGGGAAAATATGTCTATAAATTTTACTCTTGAGTATTATTTCAAAATTGAAAAATAAAATTCTAATGTTCTCTTGTAAATTAAGCAGTTTCTTAATATAATTAGCTTAGAAGCACCGTGAACATACGTCACCATCCACAAGGTAATCAACTAAAATTTCAGGAAAAAGTGTGAACTATGCTAAATTTTATTTCAGGTCTGCTTTTTCATGTGTCTTTTTCTTAAGCATCTGTGTCTCAGTATTCTTTGTACCTCTTCAACCAAGATTGCATGATCTAGTGTTTCTAAAATTCTAATGCAGGTATAAATCAGTTGAGTATCTTGTTAAAACAGAAATTGTAAATCATGAGGGCTGATGGGACTTGAGTCTATGGGTTTCTAACAAGCTGTTGGGTGGTGCCGATGATATTTTTCACAGACTATATACTATAGTCACAAATATCTAGTCAAGTTATTTATTTATTTATTCAATCATTTTTGCAGTTCTGTAGATTAAACCTAGTGCATCACACATGCTAGGCAAGATCTGTAGCAGTGAACTTTCAGGCAGCAAAGGGGAAGTCAGGACAGGAATCCATCCTACTGAATTATCTCACCCAGCCCAGGCCTCATGGGAGTCTAAAGCTGACTGCAGCTGCAGCTGTGGCTCTGCTCCTGCTTCTCATCTTCACTGGGTGTGGGGCAGTAGACACTGTGCAGGGCCACTTTTCTGGTGTCATTCCCCTTCTATGTAGAGGAAAGGTGCTTCTATAAAATGGAAAGTAGGATAGACCCAAGGTAATGCCAAAATTATGCCCAAAGCAGAGGTTGGATGCTTTGAAGTCAGCCCATTTCCACTGGATTATTAGATCATTAGGACACAATTGCTAGTAGCTTTGATGTGTTCATCATTTTAGAAATTTGCATCCTTTACATCCTGATGCAAAGTAGAAAAGCATAGCCCTGTGAGAAGCACAATAAATAGTCTCTCTTGTGTTCACTTGCTTTCTCAAATCAAAATTATAAACATTACCAAAGGAAGCACCTCATCTCGCGTCGGCCTGAGGTGCTCCAGCCTTCTCTTGTCTCCGTGTATCCCCTAAAATGCTATCAGACATTAAGGCTCAGAACCGCTTTACACTCTGTGTTGCTATCCCCAAGGTGGATCAGGGCAGCTTAAATTTGAAAGAAATTATAGGAAAATTTAAACTCTGCTTTCTACCTTTTTACCAACGTATACGTCTCATCTTCAGTTCTTTATTTAATCAAAGCAGTAGAATGATACACACAGGCTTCAGTATCTGTCTTTTCAGCTTTTTCTGGAAAAGAACAGTAGAATTAAATCTTTATGGGACACCCTCACATATAAAAGACATGACGGAAGTTGTATTACAGATGGAAATATACTCAGCTCTGTAAATGAATGCTATCTAGAAAATGTGACAAAATCTCTGTGTCTTCCGCACCGTGCTATTTCATATTGTGAAAGTACCTGGGTCCTGGGGTGTGGCAGCTACTTCTTTGTAAGTGGTTGAGTAAATTTATCATCTCAGTGTCATATGAGCTCACTGCTGGCACAGTTTCAAGAAATCTCATTATTTTTTGATGTCTATGATGGATTAAAGATGAGAATATTGCTGGCCTAAGGGTTCGTTAGCCTTGCCTGTCATATTTGTCAGCTACAGTGCAGTTCTGCCAACGGGTTAGGAGGGCGTTTGGGACAATGGGCCATTAAGATGTGGTTGCATTACTTACACTCAGTTAGACTGAGGAAATGGAGGGTAACAAGTGCAAGAGTTGCCTCCTGGGATCCATTTTCTTTGTTATACACACGAAAAGGGAAAAATCAAGATGACGGTAAAAATAGTTAGAAGCACTCTTGACGGGGTGTGGTGACATCTTATAATTTCTCACTGTGAGTGCAAAGAGCTCATTGGGGTAACCTCACAAGCAAAGCTGGGAGTGCCCTGGCGAGGCAACATCCTGCAGGCCCGACCTTAGGGCTTGCAGGGAGCTGACCTTGAATTGCTCTCTGGCCTCTTGGAGGCAGAGCAAGGCTGTGAAATCAGATGAGCTTAAAGACAAAGACCATTACAATGCATGCTGAAAATAACCAACAATGGCATGTCACTGGAAAGATTAAAGCTAGTCTCAAAAATAATCAAGTGCCTAATAGTCTGTGTATAATGATCCTTATTATTCTAATTTTTAAGTCATCAATGTGCTCACCTGTTTTCAGAAAGACGCATACTATGAGGTAAAGCAAGTGACATCTGCAGTGTTACTGAAAAAACTGATTAGTGACTGCCAGTGATGTTTTCTGACTTCATTTCACTCATATTTATGAAGGAGCTGCTACTCACGGGTCAGATTACCCGAGGATGTAGGTACCTTTCGGTACTCGTTCTCTAAAGTCTGCTATGTTCAATCACTATACCAAGTACTCTGCTAGCTGATAGGTTACAATGTTGGAAGCTCACTCACTGGTTTTACAATCTAGTATGTGAACGGACATTAGATACATCTTACCTTATGTGTAGATAGCCTCTATTTTGTTCAGTTTATTTAAACAGTTTGTATAGTTGCTATTAACAAGACAGTGTTTTGGGAGCTCTTAATAAAGACATAAAAAGACACAATCCTGTCAATCTGCATGTACTTTATAATCTTATGGTAGAAAAAGACACAGGGCAGACTTCGTAGTACCTCTTTCGAAGATAGAAGGCTGTCTCATTCACTTCCCTTTTTGCCCTTCCTTTCATCCTTCTATATAATTATTCGCCTAACTATTATGTGGTGAATATGTGTCAGAGACTGTGCTGAATATGTGCCAGATCAGATAGAATCAATTGGCTACTTTTTATACATCAGATGCAGTACAAATTTTTTACAAGCAATTCTCAAAATGATATCACTAATCTCATTGTAGAAAGATTAAATCACTGGCCTAAGTAGTCAAATGGAAATGCTAGCTTTTGTGAAGAGTCAGTGTGGTTTCATAGGGTGTGCACTGATCTCTTACATCACCGTAGAGGAGATCTGTGTTAGAGTGAGATATTCTTCAAGAAAAACATAATTTTTAGCCAAATCTAAGTATAAAGAAATTATTTATTTAAAATCACTTAATTTTCATTTCTCAGCATTATCCTAAAAGCAGTATGAAACAGCAATAAGTGTATTTCTTAACAATAGACTATAATGTTTTAATTAAATAATACCATAAAATAGTTTTGTATGTGCAGATAGATGTACATAAACAGACTTCAGTAGACATAGTTTTATTTTTAAAAGTTCTAGCTTTGGACTTAATGGAGATTGTTGGGTTCACTAATGATCTCCAAACAATGAGAGAAACAGCACAACACTGACAAATACACCCCGGCGGAGTGCTGGCCAGGGCTGGGGAATGTGTGCAGCTTTCTCTTTCAGCTCTCCACATGCATGCAGAAGGGGACAGGGGAAGGAGCTGAAGGCGACTGATGGCAAGAAACGTCTGTCTCTCCCTTAAATGCCTTTGTGACAGCAAAGCAGGAAGGAAAGGTTAACTCTTCTATTACCTTAGTTAACATGGAAGTCACGGATAACACACACCAGCTCTATCCCTCTTCCTCCTCCTCCACCTCCTTCTTCTATTTCTCTCTGTTTCTCTCTGTCTTCTCTCTCTCTCTCTCTCTCTGTCTTTCTCTCTCTCTCTCTCTCTCTCTCTCTCTCTCTCTCTCTCTCTCTGCCTTGTGGGAAGCCATTAACTGGTATCCATTTTATAATAGTGTCAGCCATTTTCTTAAGTTTCTACTCCCCTGCTGAGTTAAGTTTCTGGTCCTTCCTGCCTGGCTCATTCCCCGTGAATATTGTGCTATGCCCCAGGGGTGGGACCTTCCTCCGTTGCCTAGATACCTGCTGACCCCAAGAGCCGAGACTTCCTCATTCCTACACTCCCTATATATACCCAGCACCTCCCCTGAATAAAGGAGACTTTGATCAGACTCTCCTGTCTTGTCTCCATTTCTCGTGTCTCCTGTCCTTTGTCCCTTTCTCCATTCCCCGCTCCTCTCCCAGGTGACCTTTGCTGACTGACCTGCTGGACGGAACTAGTGGCGCCCAATGTGTGGGGCTCCTGGTATGGAGGATTCAGTGATGGAACCGTCCAAGTGAGCGCACAAGAGTGAAAGTAAAAGAGGCCCGCGCCACAGTTGCCTACTGCAACGTCCTTGGTAGGCAGACAGAACCCCCTTTCCCTTTTCCTTTGGCAATGGGACAGGCATTAAGCAAACATGAGATATTTGTTGAAAGCTTGAGTAAAGCATTAAAGGTGTGAGGAGTAAAGGTTAAAATTAAAGATTTGTGTCAATATTTTGAATATATAATCAAGTTTGCCCATGGTTCCCTATTGAAGGAACTATTGATCAGAGGCAATAGAAAAGGGTTGGCAATGCCCTTAAGGACTATTATGAGACTTTTGGACCTGAAAAGGTACCAGTTATGGCCTTTTCCTACTGGAATTTAATTGATGAAATCTTATCCCAGAGACACTGTGACCTGGTTGTTGCTGATGTGATAAAAAAAAAGGGTGAAAATATACTGCAGGGACAAAAGGGTAGAGCCCATCTTGGAGCGGAGGGGGAACGAGGATGGACGGACATGGAGAATGGAGAGGAGGATCTGTGTCTTTCGATAGTGACGATGATAGAGATCACGATAAGCCAAAAAAGGACACAGAGCCCCCCAAGGGTGTTTGCCCTCCTGTAAGGGAACAGAATCTTGAAATTGAAACCAGGAAGCCAGAGCCACCAAATTCCAAATTACAGCCTGAGGAGAAAATTAACCCCTTTGATTTAGAAGGAGCTACGCTCAAAGTTAAAAAAATATATCCCGAACTACCAAAACCTCTTCAAGTTGAAGCCAATTATAATGAAGTTGACTGGGATGAACTGGCGGAGCAAGCCGCTTGGTATCAGGGCCGAGACGGGCCGCCCGAGGTTAAGTGCCCTCCGCCATATAGCACTGATCCCAGCTCACCTCCTTTGGCGAGTTTGGCTTCTGACCCCAGAAGAGAATTAAAAGGCAAAATTGAACTTCTCAAAGAACAGATAAAATTTGAGAAGGAGCACCAAGACCTCATGATCCAATTAGAAAGATTAAAATCAGGAAAACCCAAAAATGAAAGTATAACCAGGCCAAAGGCCCCATGTGTTCAAAGGCCACCCATGAGGGACACTCCCCAAAAGCTTCCTCCTGTTAGACCCACCCACAGATCTAGATAAAGCAGAGGCATTTCCGGTATCAGAAACAACAGGCACTCAAGGACAGATTTGGTGCCATTATACTAGTTTTGATTTTAAAGTACTAAAGGAATTAAAAGTGGCAGTTGCCCAACATGGAGCCACGGCTCCATACACCACAGTCATTTTAGAAACTGTGACCAACAATTAGCTTACTCCTGAGGACTGGCAGGCATTAGCCAGAGCCACCCTCTCCGGGGGGGAGGGGGATTATCTCCTATGGAAGTCTTCCTGTGTGAAGGGAGGTATCCACAATGATAGCTTCACTTTTTTTTGCTTGTTTGCTTGTTTGTTTGTTTGTTGGCAGAACCAGGGACTGAACTCAGGTCCTTCCACTTGCCAGGGAAGCGCTTATTCCACTGAGCCATGTCCCTGGCCCCCGATAGCTTCACTGTTGATGTTGGATTTGTTACCTTCACCAGCTGCAATCAAATACTTAACTACAGTAGCCCTATTTGCCAAAAAAAGGTACATGTGTTTGTGTATGGGGGAAGTTTAGCCTTCACATATTTACCTAACAACTGGACAGGACTGTGTGTCATGATAATTGTATTGCCCAATATAGATGTCATCTCTGGTAATGATCCCGTACCCCTTCCCAGTTTAGATTATGCTATGGGCCACACAAAGAGGTCAATCCAGTTCATCCCTTTATTAGTGGGGCTAGGAGTCACGGTGGCCATGGGGACAGGCACAGTATGGTTGGGAGTAGTAGTACATTCTTGTACCAAATTATCTAATCAGCTGATTGATGATGTTCAAACACTGTCTGGTACTATCCAAGATATCCAAGAGCAGACAGATTCATTAGCAGAACTAGTCTTGCAAAATAGGAGGGGCTTAGACCTTCTAACAGCAGAGCAGGGAGGGATCTGCTTGGCTTTATAGGAATGCTGCTGCTTCTATGCAAACAAGTCTGGTATTGTTCGAGATAAAATAAAGACTTCAAGAAGATCTTATTAAGAGGAGAAGAGAGCTATTTGAAAACCCTTTCTGGAGCCCTTGGAATGGAGTACTACCCTACTTTCTCCCCCTATTGGGACCCTTGATAGGACTATTAATACTTTTATCAATAGGACCCTGTATTTTCAATAGGTTGATGACTTTTGTTAAACAACAACTGGATGCCATTAAAACGCAACCCATACAGGTCCATTACCATAGGCTTGAGATGGTCAACAGAGAAAGTTGTGCTGAACTCGAAAGAGTACACTGCGATGATGCCCAATCTGGGTAAAGAGATTTTCTTACCTTGGTATGATGGACTGGATAGCCAGAGATGGGAACTAGAGGCTCACGTGCAGTACCAACCGCCACCTAAGACAGGAACTGGGCCTTCCACTGCCCTGCTTTCCTATGCCTGGAAAGGTCTGGTTAGGCCCCATGTGAAAGCATCTTGACCCAAGATAGGCACAGTCCCCTCAAGGAGTAATGGCCTTTGGAGTTAAAGTAAAAAGGGGGACCTGTGGAAAGCCATTAACTGGTATCCATTTTATAATAGTGTCAGCCATTTTCTTAAGTTTCTACTCCCTTGCTGAGTTAAGTTTCTGGTCCTTCCCGCCTGGCCCATTCCCCGTGAATATTGTGCTATGCCCCAGGGGTGGGACCTTCCTCCGTTGCTTAGATACCTGCTGACATCAAGAGCCGAGACCTCCTCATTCCTACACTCCCTATGTATACCCAGGAGCTCCCTTGAATAAACGAGACTTGATCAGAATCCTGTCTTGTCTCCATTTCTCGTGTCTCCTGTCCTTTGTCCCCTCCTCTATTCCCCCCTCCTCTCCCAGGTGACCTTTGTTGACTGACCCGCTGGATGGGACACTGTCTCTCCCCCTACTCTCCACAATTTTCAGGGTGTGGTCCTCATGCAATTGTGATACACATGAACTTAACGACTTTTCAGTGGCTTTACAGGGAACCCAAATTACACATGGTATGCTTGAGCCACAAAGCCTAGTATATCGCCTGGAAGGATATTTTAGACTCTGCCTGGGAAATGCCCTGGCGAGCAGGACTGAGTATTACTTGTGCAGACCACTGAGCCCGAGTATGGCGTGGGTAGCACTGTCACGAGGACAGACCATTATGGCTTGTGTAAGTGCTCAGTGCCCTCAAAGCAGAGCCTATTCCACTAGACATGCTGTGGCTCTGGTTTCTGAGTCACCTCACTCACACACTGAATGTGTGCATCTGCCCCACAGCCCGCACCTTGAACTGCCCTCCCTCCCACCGTTCCTTGCAGGAGAGCTGTCCTTCCTTAAGCAAGGCACTGGCTGAGTCTCCCAAGAGAAGTAAGTTCATGGTCCCTGCCTTTAGGCCTTTCCGGTCCTTAACACTTGTTAGCAAGCTTAAGTGGGTACCACTCACCCTGAAATGCAAATACACAGTTTATTGCCTCTTCATGCCTCCAGTGTTATAAAAATTTAATTCCACAGTGAAGTGGCAGATTGTTCTTCCTATCAGTACATTTTTCTCATGTTCCATATCTTCTCTCATCTACACTCCTCACTGAGCATACATGCAGCTATTGGCTCTAGGATGAAATTCATGTTCTAGAAGAGATAGGAAAAATATCCCATCCAAGTTACTGGAACTGTTTCCCATAAAATTCCCAGGAGAATAATCCTTGAGTAAAAGGACCATGTCTATTATTTCTTTTCAATGAAAGACTGCAGCATTTTGTGTACCTTATACATGACATGCCTTACCACTCAAAGATAGCTGTCTTTTGGGCCGGCGACATAGCTCAGCAGTCTAAAGAGCCTGCTTTGACAAGTGCGCAGGGGCCATGGTTCGATCCAAGACTCCATGTGCTGCGCCAGCCCCGCCCATAGGGTGGGCTGAGCTGTCCAAAGAAAGAAAGAAAGAAAGAAAGAAAGAAAGAAAGAAAGAAAGAAAGAAGAAAGAAAGAAAGAAAGAAAGAAAGAAAGAAAGAAAGAAAGAAAGAAAGAAAAGGGCCAGAAGATAGCTCAGTAGATTAAGTGCCTGCCTGGCAAGTGCAGGGTCCTAAGTTCAATCCCCGGTACTTAAAAAAGAAATACTTTTAAAATTTTTAAAAATCTTTCATTTATATATGTATTTGGTAGCAGGTCTCGCTACACAGCTCAGACTCATAGTGATCCTTCTGTTTCAGCCTTCCCAGTGCATAGATTACAGGCATGCACCACCATGCCCAGTATCAGGGGCTAGCAGGGTGCACCCAGGCCTTCAGAGCTGTCACAGCATGCAGTACCAGGGATCAAACTCAGATCTTTGTGCTTGTTAGGCAGGTGCTTGGATCGCTGAGCCATCTCCCCAGCCCAATATTTATTATTTTTAGACTTTATTTTGAAAGCATTAGTTAAATTGCTCATTTGGCTATTTGGAAATTAAAATCATTTGTGCCATTTTTTTTGTTGTTGTTCTTACAGAAATCAAATTCAGGACTTTGCACTTGCCAAGCAGGTGTTGCACCACTGAGCTGCCTCCCTGGCCTTCATTCATACCATTTTAAAAAGAGAATTCATATAATTTTGACTTTTCTATGCTTCTTGGGTATAATACCATGTTCAACTGAATTCATCAGATTTGTCTTTATCTACTCATACTTTCCTAGGAATAGAAGAATATCTACTGCATTGAAAGTAAAAAGTTGACAAAACTTGAAATTTTCACTACATAAATATTGTCTCTTCTCTTTCTCTCCCTTTAGACTGTTTTTTCTTCAAAACAACGCAGCCATTAGACTCTTTATAACTACAGAAATACCCCTGCAGGGATTTTTTTCCCTCATTTTCTCTACACTAGCACTTTAATCCGACTTTAAGGCCAATCAGTATCTTCTCTGTACATTTTCCATTCTGTATAAATGCCTTGCATTTTCCTGCATTGGCCTGAGGTGTCCTACTTCTTTTATTAACTTCTCAATGAGAAATAACATATTAAAAGACTTGACTACTCAGTTTCCGAAATCATTTATTTTTGCAAAACAAATGAAAATGTCAATTAAATAGATATTATTAAAATTCAATAGAATAATGAAATACTATAATAAACAACTATTCAAAAGCAGAGACAGACAGAGGCAGAGAGGGAGGCAGAGACACAGGCAGAGGCAGAGGCAGGTCAGAGCTTGAACCAAGTACAGAGAGATGGCTGCAGCTTTATTCTTCTCTTTCTTTTAAACCACTTCATCACTTGGGTTCACTCCATCTTGCCATTCCTTCTGATTCGGCCTCCCAGAATTTTGGAATTATGGGTTTGCAACACCATGCATGGCCTGAATCTTAAAATTTTAAAGTATGACCAAAATATATGTTAAACAATGGAAGATGAAGCTAGGCTGCTTAATCTAACAAAGCACTCACAACAATTATTTCATTTTGCATTATGTTAATTTGAATTATGATCTAATTAATTATACTTATATTATTGTCATAATAGTAATTTACTTAATAAAATCTGAGAATATTTGCTATAATTATTTCCTCTTTTCAAAAAAATATTATATAAACTACATACAGTGGTACTTAATAAGTTTCCTAGAAATCTTGAGTAGAAAGAAAAAAAAAAACTATTGAATTTTTTCTATAAATTCATGAATAAGTTACATGTACAATACAGTATGTAAACCATTGAGATTTTGATTCATTCTTTGCATCTTATGACTGAATGTTACTTTGCTTACGGCGTCTTAACAATGTTATAATGATCTTATGACCTTTAAATCACATAGTTTTCTGTAACCCTTCTCCAATCTCATTGGATGAAAACCTAGTTATAATTTATCCCAATATATTAGGATATAATATTACTGTTTATTGTTTTGTGATTGTAGTGACTTTACAAATATTCAGGACTACAGGGTACAAATATTTATTAATTATTATTCTCAAATCTTGGCTTTTATACTTGCATAATAAAACATTTGTTTCATTTCCAAAAGTTATATTTTAACAATTCATAGTAATAAGTTGAGATATTAAAAGGTATCATATGCAAGGTACAAACCCCATATGTGGTAGCCCAGTTAATTGAATAAATTGCTGACAGCCTGAAAGAAAAGCAAAGAAATTGAAAAGATGAACTTAAAGATTTTATTACAAGTTGTCTCCCTGAATAATGATGGCAGAAAGCCGAGCCTTAATATACTCAATGAATTTTCATCAATCACTGAGTAAAGAGTCTGTAACTACAAATTGCCAGCTCATTCCTGAGAGAAAATTGTTGTTTGAAGGATCAGGCCTTTGAAGACAGCATTTTAAGCCCAACGTAATTTTGAGGTATGATATGCAGAAGAAACGGATCCTGCAGTCATGTGTCTTCTGGGCAGACATCAACTGGGCTGAAGATGCAGCAGACAGAGGTGATTATTCAGCCAAATGAACTTCTGTATCTGGAAAAGTTACACCCTGGGCTGTGAGAAAAATATACAGAAGGATCTAACTAATACTAAATCAATCTATAAGAACATCAGAAATATCAGAAAGGTGTCACAGGATGAAAAAGTAAACAAGGCACAGTCTTCTAGGGAATGGAAAGAGTGGATTCTTGACAATGACGTTCCAAAATATTGGAATAGATTTTGGCATTAGTACATGTCTCGGTTACTCTTCTTTCATCAGTGGGACAAATACCCGACAACCAAAATGAAGGAAGGAAAAATTTATTTAGCTCACAGTTACTGGAGGTTTCAGTCCCTACTCGGCTGGCTCCAAGGCAGAGTGGCACATGGCAGAGGGCAGCAGTTCATGGAGGAAGAAGGCAGCAAAACAGCAGGAGCAAAAGGGAGGAAAAACAGCAACAAATGGCTACAGAGAGCAAGTCTATCTCCTTTAATTTTCATTCAGGCTATGTGCTCCAGCCTCGGTGTAGCACTCACACCCATAATCCCAGCAGCACTGATCCCCATAATCCCAGTGGATCATGAGTTAACCTCAAACTCTAGAAGTCTGCCCCATGACTGCATGAGGCTTTGGGGGGACAGCTAGACACAAATCGTAGCAGTACATGTTTGGGATGCATATTAAATGCACTCTGCCGTGGGCTGTAACAATGCTGCGTGCAGTGATAGGTGCAGTTTTTCAGAGGTAGCTGGATCTAGTGTCTCATGCTGCAGTTGAAGATGCTAGGATTGATTCATGCTGTGATGCTAGGATTAAGGGGCTTCTGCCCTGAGTGGGAGTGCTACTGCCGTAAGGCTGGGTAGCCAGGATAGAATACCAGGGGCAGAAAGAAGGCTGCTGTTGCCGCTTGGTATTTGCTGCTTTCATTGCTTTCTTCCTGCCATGCACTATTTTTTCTCTCTGATGCCCCTCTGCCGAGCATCGCTACCATAAAGCAGGCCGACTATGGACAGAAACCTCTGTAAACTATGTGCCAGGACAAACCTTGGGTCTTGGGTAGTTCGTCTCAACAATGAGAAAAGTAACTAAAGCACATTCATCATGGGCAGTTGGTGCATACGCATCTTCCATCTTAATCTCTTGTTTTCCCTTCCCCTTTTCTCCATCCTCTGTCTTTCTCTCTACCTCTAGATCTTCCCATTTTATTTTTATTTCTTTGTTGTATTTAGGATAGGGTGTACAGGATGTTCAGAGTCTTACTGCATAGCTCAGATTCATAGTGATCCTCCTGTTCACAGCCTCCCAAGTGCTGGGATCACAGGCATGCACCACCATGTTCAGTCTCAACTGCCATCTCAGCACACCGCAGGGGTGGGGCCAGCACAGCAGGCCAGGGAATCGAACTCCAGCCCCTGTGTCTGCCTAAGCAGGTACAGTAATCTGCTGAGCTATTTGGCCAGCCCTAATCTTCCCATTTTCAAAAGTCTTGGGTAGAAAAAAAAAAACAAAAAAACAGTTCTTTTCTGCTTCCTATCTTTGATCTTTTTTTCTCTTTGAGTTATTTGCATTTTGAGTTTCTCATGTTTTTGACCAGTACTCTAAAGACTTAAGTAGGAACCCACACATCATCATCAAGGGTCACATAAGTTTACTAACAGCAAGGAATTCCTAATCACTTTGACTTGTTGTTGAGTTTGTCTCATATATGCAGTCCAATTGATGAGATTCACTTGAATCTTTGGACTCAGAGAATCATGTGAAAGTAAATAAAATACCTGGAGACATAACTCAGCTGCAGTGTCTCCCTGGCAAGCACGAGGTTATGAGTTTGATTACTGGTACAAAGAAGGAAGGAAGGAAGGAAGAAAGGAAGGAAGGAAGGAAGGAAGGAAGGAAGGAAGGAAGGAAGGAAGGAAGGAAAGAAAGTTAGATTTAATGAAAGAAGGAAGGAAAGAAGGAAAAGAGAACAAAAATGACCTGATGTGTCATAATTGTTTAGCCTCAAGTTGTTTCCAATAAAGATAGCAGGTCTGAGAAGGAAGGTGCCGGTTTTTATGAAGTTATAGTTGTCATCACAAATCATCCTTCAAAACACCATAGTTTAACAGTAGGGTTGAAAAGCCAAAATATTTTTTGTGGTATATAAATGAGGTATACCAAGTTATAGATGCTATTTCACTTCTATACTGGTCTGTGAAGTACCAATCCTGATGAGAGATAGTGTTTCCAAGAGAGCTTTTCCTTACTACATATTTACACATGTTAATAAGTTTAAATCAAATGTTCATTAAGGTCTAAAATGAGTGAGCTTTGAGGCCAGGGAGATGGCTCAGTAGAGTAGTGCTTCCCTGGCAAGTGCAAGAGCCTGTGTTCAATCCCCAGTTCCACCAAAAATAAAAAATAAAATGAGTGAGCTTAGTTTGATGATGGTTTAGGAGTCATTTTGCTTTCTTTCTTTCTTTCTCTTTCTTTCTTTCTTCTTTCTTTCTTTCTTTCTTTCTTTCTTCTTTCTTTCTTTCTTGGTGTGTTTTAGGGAAGGGTCTAAGGGTATTTAGGGTCTCGCTACTACATCAGACTCGGAGTGATCCGCCTGTTTACAGCCTCCTATAAAGCTGGGATTACGGATGTGCACCACCAAACCCAGTCTCTTTTGCCATCTCAGCACAACCCGGGGGCAGGGCCAGCAGGGCAGGCCTAGGGCTTAAATGCCCGTTCCCTGTACCTGCTCGCAGGCGCTTTAATTTGCTGAGCTATTTAACTGGCCCTTCAATTTGCTTATGTATCATACAGTAAGTATTTCAAGATGAGTTTTGCCATTTTCTTATTAACTTAAACTTCAGCAGAAGCTAGAAAATGATGAAGAATGACTCCATGAGATTTATAACCCGCTTTCTTCTTAGTATCAATGTCAGAACAAACTACAAAGTTTGAGGATTCTACTTTATTACAAAGCGTTAAAAAATCTATTAAAATAGGAACCTACAAAAGAAAAAAATATATAAAAATAAGAAATTTATGAAAATAGGAAGGTTTAGTTAATGGAGATCATGAAAAATACCAGGAGCTGAATTGCTGGTGAGAAAACGTGCAAAACAAAGTGCTTTAAAGCAAAGTGAACAAAGTAAAACATTTTGCACAAACCAGCGTAATTGTATGTGTCGTGCGAGCGTAGTATTACACTATTGCTCTTTATTTGCTTGATTAAATTTCATTGAACAAAACCTCTGAGCATCATCATTTCTTCAAATCATTGTCCTTTGAGACAAGCACAATCGATATAAAAGGACCGGATACATGCAAGCTAATCGGTCACGTTGATTACATTTAAATGAATTTGTTAAATTCTCACTTTTAAATTAAACAATAAACACAGAGAATCTATGAATATATGCAAATAAAGCTTTACAAAGTGAATAGCTATTCCAATGGCCCAAATTTAATGCAAACACAAAAATGAGGAAAATGTGAAACATGAACCACGCATACTCCGAAGCTTCTGCTTCTAGGTTTTCGGTCAGAATGCAGAGCCAGTCGTTAACGGCCGCATGCTCGTAATTTCACTATTTGCTGCTTCAACTTTGGTTCCAACGCAGGTCAGAAGATGGAGCGAGGTTTAGCATCCCGGTCTGGAAGAATCTGCGGACACCACGGAACTCGCCATGGTGAGATTCTTTAGCCTTCTTGCTGCTTGTGGGACCGGTGGTGCGACATCCGCTTTCCCTCTGGTCTCTGCAGCACACATCCCGCAGCGTGAAGCAGCTACCTCAAGAAAATCCACAGCTTCCTGTATAGCAAAATGGAAGCCTTACAGAAGTTGGACTAGAGACTCTCGGGCCCCTAAGTGATCCCTATAAGGGCCAAAATCTCAGTCCACATAGATAAGCAACGAAGAGGTAACATTGGTTTCCTGAGTCATATCTATTTTTGGAGACATGAACATGAATAGGTAAGAGGGAGAATGAAAATTGCAGAAAATGAAATTATATCATTATCAACAGCCATATGCAAATATTCTTTATGTTCTCGGTCCTTTCCAGCAATGAGACTCTTCGGCTCCTTTCTGTCTTGACAACTGCTCATTGTTTTGTCTTTTCCATCACTCCTCTCCTTGTCTTTTCACTTAGGGTTTTTTCTTTCCTTTAGAGTAGGTTTTAGTTCTTTAGTGCTTTGGAGTTCTAGCTGTTTCTAGCTTCATTTGGCCTTCGCTTGATTCCTGTGGAATTTCACGATGCACCTCTATGTCCCCTCCCTATGTAGCATTCCTTTCCACATCCTCAGATGCCTCTTTTGCTTCCACCATGCACAATGCACCACTTATAGCCCCCCCCATCCTGTTTGCAGATCCAGTTCACTTCCTGCCTCTTGCAGGGGCCTAGCTCTACCTCCACTGTGCCCTCTGTAATTCAGTCAACAAGTCTGTTTGCTCTCACGGCCCCGAGACTGAGAGCAAGGCATTTCCTCACTTACACTTTCACAGCAATCACATTCTCCTTTCAACAAAAACTGTTTCATTATAAGAGAATATCCTCATTCCCCCTGGAGATTGCTATACATTATCAAATGCCAAGTCATGTGTCACTTGTAGGAGGAAGTCACTATTCTTTGATAATATTTTTTGTGAATTTGATATGCAAAGAGGCTAGCATTCAGCACTGTGACTCTCAATTATTTGAACTTTTCTATTCTGTGGTTTTTACCTGCATTTGGATCACTCTCCATATTGTTATTGTTATTGTCTCTCAGAATTCCACTCCATTCATCCCACTCCCTGGTCATACACTGTGTCCTCACTTTTCTTCAGGACTTGAAATTCAACTGCCACTATTAAGTATTTGTTCCTTCTCACTCTCTTGTCTCTACTCTCACAGTTCTCTCTTAGCAAAACTAAATTTGAGTCACTCTACCCCTGTCTTCCCTTCCTATGCCTGCATACACACACAAAACTAGATTAATTCTCATTTTAAAATTATAATCATAAATCAGAAGCTATCTCTTAATGATGTCTGGTAGTAGAATTATACTTTGGGGGTCCATGTGTTCTCCCACAGACTAGATGACTATTTCAAACCTTTTTTTCCCTCAGACTTCCCATGTATCCTCTCCCAACTTCACTAGCTTGGCTTTTAGCTTCATTCAAAAAGTCCTCAGGAAAACTTGTGTCACCTCCCCTCATCATGACCACCCACCTTTTAGCAGCTGAACTCAGGTGTCTGTTTTCCTGAATGTTTCCTGGAACAATACCCATGATCCCACGGGATGCCAGCCCTACAACCATTATGCTTATCCCCTGTCCCTTACCTCATCAAGACAACTAACGAGTGTTTTATACACACCCCCAATGACAGCCAGCAATTTGTCTCTACTGATTCACTCCCCTTAAGCTACAAATTCATTTTTCCTCATATCGCGAACAAAATTTTTTTCGCAATGCCTTGACAAGTGTAAGGGTAGTCTTTATTCTTAACCTCTAATTACTGGGCTTGATTTTTCTCTTAGATATACCTCTGTGCTACTTTTTCCATTTACACTGCAGGAAAAATAATCCTGTCAACTTTACCAGCCTATCTGAATTGCAAAACCAACTGTTAACATGGAAACCAATTCTTACATGACCAAATCATACTCTTTCCCACAAACATTCATGTCCTCCCTGACATAATTGCATTACATTGCAAATTACTGGTTTTCACACAGTTATTTCATCTGAGTCTTCTTGTTGGTTCTCCCTCTTCCCTGTTCTCTAGATGTTTTAATGCCAGGGCCTCAATGCTTGGAGCCTTTTTATCTTCTGTCACAACATGCATACCTCTGTTTTCCCACCTAGTGTCAGGCACAATATCTGCAGTTCAGCTATCCTAAATTCCTAACATCCAGCTGCCTACTGGACATATCCTGATGACTATCTAAAGGACATTGTAAATATGACATAGTTCAATCTAAACGCTTGGGTCCAGCATCCCAATTAACAGCAATTTGGTTTCTCAGTGAATCCAATCAAAATTATTCCCATTATCTGAACATTCCCCAACTTTCAAAACATTCAGAATCTGACCACCACATAGCCCTCAACTGCTACCACCATTGTTATAAGTTATTATATTCTCTTCATTAGAATATCACAGTAGTTCTCAACTGTCCTTTAACTTTTGGCTTCCATTGTCTATTCTCTATCAACAGTGAGAAAGGTTTTGTAAAACCTCTTATTTTTTAATGTACATGATACAAGGTCTCACTATGCAGCTTAGACTCATAGTGATCCTTCTGCTGTCAGCCTCCCCAGTGCTGGGATTATAGGCATCACCTGGACTCAGTAGCCATCTCAGCATACTCGAGGGGCAGGGCCAGCATGGCCGGAGATCAAACCTGGTCCCTGCACTTGACTAAGCGATCATTTAGTCCTCTGAGTTATCTTGCCAGCCCTATAAAACTTTTTAAATTTTTATTAATACATGTCTGCAGTACCTATTGATTACAGTGGGAAATGGGCTTATATACATAACACACCTTATTCATTTCACTTCTTCATCCTCTTCTTTCTCTCCTCTCTTCCTCTGTCTGTTAGCTCCCTTCCCATTTGCAAAAATGTATTTTCTTTTGTCTGTATCTTGGTTACCTCCTTAATATGTTCATATAGTGGTACCTTTGTTCACAACTTAATTTGTTCTATGATTCTGGGAAAGATGGTACATGTTCATGTGAGAAAGATGGCAGTGGTCATGTTCATCACCTGGTGTAGAGTTTCAAAGCAGAAGTAAAACTCTCCTGAATGCTTCTGTTTGTGAACTGAATTGCTTGAGAGCATAGGTGTGCATGGTATGACTCTATTTGACTTCTTGATGATATCCATTCTTTCTGGAGTAAGATGAAATCTCAATGCTATTCTTATTTGTATTTGTCTAATGGCCAAAGGTGTCACAATTTGTTTTCATGTATTTATTTGTCATTTGTACTTCTTTTGAGAATTGTCTATTCATCTCATTGCCCGTTTTATTGGCTCTTTTACTTTGGGGTGAGGTCATTTTATTGTTGTTGTTACTGTTCTTTGTATATTGTCTGAAGAGTAGCTGAGAAAATTTTTACACTGTTCTGCAGGTTGTCTTTCACTCTGTTTGTTGTTTTCTTTTCTGTGTTGAAGATTTTTAATTTAACATAATCTCATTTGTTGGTTCCTTTTATTTCTTATTCAACTGGGGTCCTGTTCACAAAGTCCTTGCCTATACTTTAAAAGTCTTACTTTATTATCTTTGAACTAATTAAATGTCTAGGTTTTAATATTTAGTTCTTTGACTTATTTCGATTTAGTTAAGTACATGGTGAGAGACATGGAGCTACATTCAGTCCTCTACATGTGTAAGGCCAGCTTTCCCAAACATCTGGTTTTTTGTTTGTTTGTTTGTTTTTGTGGAACCGGGGATTGAACTCAGACCCTTGTGCATGCCAGGGAAATGCTTATTCCACTGAGCCATCTCCCCGGCCCTATCTGTTAAGTAGGCTTTCTTTCCTTCAATGTGTGATTTTGACCTTTATGTCAGAGATTAAAAAATGGCTTAATGTGTGAAGGTTTAAAGTAACCTACAGTTAGGTTCTTTACAAATCCCTTCAGTGATTCCTTATTTCTGAGTAGAAGACAAAGTTATTTCATGTTGTTTTTTCTGATTTTTTATGGTTGGTATGCATTTTCTGTTCATAGCAGTTACATTAATCTTGAGGAATATACACATCACATCTTGAATACTTTTTACTTCCCCTTCTCCCCACCAGCCCTCTGTTTTCAGCCCATTCAAAACTGTAGTCTTGCATTTTCTGCCTGCTGCCCACCCCCAGTCACATAGAATTGTGTTCTCTGCCCTCATCTCCCATTGTCTTAACCTCTCTTTCTCTTCCACCCAGGTTGACTTCTTCTCCCTCGACTCTTGTCCATTCCACAGTTACCATCCCCAAAACACTACAAAATGTAGCATATCAATTTACTTTGGAGGAGAGGAAGCTAAGCCAGTGAATCTACTGAAAGTTGTGTTTGGAGAGAAAATAAACTATAGGAGGACTTGGAATTAGAGGGGTCAGTAAAACATTGATGGACAGGCAGGGTACCATGAAGGGCAACTGCAGGGAAGGCTACTCAAGACTGTGACCAACAAGACAAAAATACATATTAAAAGTGTAAAAGACCTAGGACAGTTTCCTCCAACTCATGTTCATTATTATTTGAAACATTCTCCTAGAAGGATACTGAATTCCCAGGAGAAAATGATAAAAAATAGAAGAAAGCTTGGTGGGTGGTCCTGCCAACCAGCAGGGTCAAGGTCCAGTGGACAGCATGCCAACAGCATCCTGTAAAGCTTGGCATATAGTCTGTGCCTTCAAGTAAATTACAGGATTCAGGAGATCAGAAATGTCCACCTGCTTAGTGCACAGATACATTCAAATTCAGAGTTCTTGCAGACAGATAAGGGATGCACAACAGGGATTTGTCAAATAAAACATCGAAAGAATTAATTCACTAGATTACCTACTTCCTGTATCTCATAACTTCTTCCATCTGTTTGCATAACTTTTCTCTGTCATTCACACATATATTTTTAAAAGCCTCCTGGGTAGGTGCATGTGGAAGTCTTAACAGTCCTTCGAACACTGGGTGCTGCAAACGCAACTCTGCACCTATTGAGCCCTGGTTTCTGCGTCACCCTTCACCTCTTCTTAAGGCCAGAAATCCTGGAGCTAGTCTTACCTCTTTCTTCCCTGTCTTGTGCCACTTCTCCTATCTGTAAGCTCTCTGCTAGCTCCATGCCAAGTACTTAAATTATTAGCTAAGGTGAAAAGTTGATCGTGTCTCTCATAGAAAATTGTAGAAACTTTTGAAACATCCGGAAATTCCTTCTCCTTAGTAATGCTACTCTTTCACCTATTTCACAGAATTCCCAGAACTATAGTTGAAAGCATAAATCTTTCCTGTGTGACTTTCTTACTTAAAAGTTTTGACTATGAGATAGTTAGAGTATGTTTAAAATTCATTACATTTTTATAAGACTTTCTTTCTGTCCACAAACTTTCTCAGCCACTCTGTGGTTTTAATTAATTATCAATTTAAGTTTGTATGTTAATATGCCGCAGAGACTTTTTTGTGTTACATCCAATGATAAATACTATGCATTATTCCAGACGCTTTCCTTCCTGGAGCCAGCCTAGTATTTACTCTTTCAAAATCAAAAATATAGGAAAAAAATCAATGGTGTTTTCAAAATAAACACCCTCATATTTTAATTATACTGGTGTAATTTGTGAAATGCATCTCACCTTCTCTATCCCATTTCACTGTTGCCCAGTTGCACAATGATTGGTATATTGGAGGCCCTGGTCTTACCCCGACCATTTCATTTGAAAAATACCTAGTGATGACCTGCTCCTTCTGCAACCCCCAATAGCAGCATAGCAACTGAGCAATACGCAGGCCATTGCTTGAATTGTTTGTTTCACTGTGTGAGATTTTCCAGATCTTAATTTGATTTTTTTGCATACTGCTTCTATTTTTTTTATAATTTTTGCTGCACATTTACTTTTATCATGATGGGAATGACCTCGAAATCTCTTGGGGGGCCGGGGAGATGGCTCAGTAGAATAAGTACTTACCTGGTAAGCTCAAGGGCCTATGTTCAATCCCCAGTTCTGCATAAAAAAAATAAATACAATAAAAAACTGCTTGATATGTCTTGATTCTGCAAAATTTTCCTAAAAATCAATGCCAAAAAGTTCATAATGCTATTTTCATGAAAGAGAAATATTTTTAATTTTATAATTTGGGAAATTTAAGCCTGTGGATGCCAAATTTGCTTGAGAGATTTCTAGAACAAGCTTGAACATATGAACCTAATAAATGCCTATGGAATATTCCACCCTAACATAAGAAAGCAGTTTGGAAAGAGACATTCACAGGTCCCGCCTAATGGACCTATGGTCTAGTGCAAATGATAGAGGTAACAGACAAACAAATAAACACGTGTTTCATAACAAGGAATAATTGCAGGAATAAATAGAGTGCTCTAATTAGATAAAGGGGTCAGAGAAGCTGGCTTGCTGCCAAGACCTAAAGCAGTGAAAAAAGAGCCTCGTTGAAAACTAGCAAGCAGGAATACAGGGTACAGGAAAACTGTGCCCAAGGCAGTGATGGGGACAGATCTTACATCGGCAAGGTATTCACATTTTATTTTTGATGCTTTGAAAAGTCATTGAAAGGTATCCAGAGACCCAGTCCTAGCCAAGGTCCAGTGAATGTGTAGGAGAGCTTCCTGCTACCCTGCGCCTGCGGGACCAGTCCCAGCCCCAGCGCAGCGTGAGCCAGACCCTCTCCCACCCTCTTGGGCCACCCCGCACCACTCCACAGCACCTCCCCAACCCCCCCCCGTAAGAATTTCTGCCGCAATCAGGGAATCCCCAAACACAGTCCTAGCCCAGATCTGGTGAGTGCGGGAGAGCTTCCTCTTCCCCCTACTTCACCTTGCCCCCTCCAGGCACAGCTCAGGCCTGGAATACACGCCTGGGGTATAAGCCTGCAGCTGCAATCCCTGCAGAGAGTGTAGAGGATAGATCCAACCAGCTAGTCCAGGAGCAGAACATCTCGACACAGGGGCACAACAGGTTCACTCTCAAGGGGAGCAGCGGGAAGGAGCTGAGCGCAGCAGCCAGACCCAAGCCAGACACAGCTGCATAAGTCCGAACTTTGTAGAGTTGCACCTGACCTTCAGTATGTGCGAAGGTTATAACTACAGCAAAGATCTACAACAAAGATCAGAAGACAGTGCTACACAAAATGACGAGAAGGAACAAAATGCAACCACAGAACCCAAGCCCACCCATAACAAATGCAGAGGACACGAATACAGAAAAACTGGAAATCACACAGCTGAAAACAATGAATCAACGGCTTCTGAAATAAAGATACAGCTGCAGAAAGATATAGAGGACCTCAGATTGGAAATAAAAAAATAAATCCCTGAATTAATAACATCTGCTCTAAAGAATCAAATGCGGAAACATATGGAAGAAATCCAGTGCCCACCCAGAACAAGTGCGGAGGACACTAGCTCGGCTCAAATGCATGAATTAATAGCATCGATAGTAAATAAGCAACAACAGAAATATATAGAGGAAATCAGAGCGCAATTCTTTTCTGAAATAAAAAAGAACTCTCAGAACTCACAGCATCTGAAGTAAAGAAGCAACTACAGAAACATAGGCAGGAAACACAATCTGAAAAAAACACTGCAGTAAAAGAATTTATAACTGCTTCTAAAAAAGATATTGATAAAAAAATAGAGGAGATTAGAAAAATGATAGACTCCTTGAATGAGCAATACAGGAAATAAATAGATCGCATGAAGCAGAGTCAAAGAACTATAGAGGAAATTAAAATCTCAATCACAAGCTTGCAAAACTATTTAAGTGAATGTGAAGACAGAGTTTCAGATCTTTAAGATGCTGGTGTAGCTAGTGAAAAGGTAAGAAAGGATCTCTTAAAAACAACAAGGATGCAAGAAAGAATAATCCATCACCTACAAGATGATGCAAAGATGAACAATGTGAGATTAATAGGCATCAATGAGAAAGAAGGAGACATCACAAATGATATTAAAAAAAACATGGACCGAAGAAATAGCAGAAAACTTCCCAAATATGAGGAAACAATCTGACATGCAGGTAACTGAAGCATACAAAATGCCAAGGAACCTCAACCCAATGAAAAGCACACTGAGACATATAATAGTCAAGATCCCAGAAATTCAGCACAAGAATAATCTACTGAAAGCCGCTAAAGAAAAGAAGCAGATCACATTCAAAGGAAAATCCAACAGAATTATGACCGACTTCTCTCCACAAACCATGCAGGCAAGAAGAGCATAGAGCAGAGTACTTCAGGTCCTCTACGAAAACAAATTCCA
>NW_004524585.1:27145698-27149615 GCF_000260255.1 Octodon degus | reverse complement strand
ATATTTTGCTGAGTTTACACACCTATAATATTCAAATAATGGAACTTAACAAAAAATAGGTATACAGATTAATGTCCATTTTGTATCTGTGTATTCAAAGTGGTTAAGATTGATATATATTTACATTCTCTTAATGAATAGAATGATTTCTTCTAATGGTGTTTGTAAATAGGATATCAAGTCCACATCTTGTACAGCAATTAAACAAATGTATGCAGTGTGTTAATTATTGAAACTGTCCTTCCGATTTGATTTGAAACTGTCTCATTGCTATTTGTTTATCAATGAAATTATGGCAAAAAATAAAAAATATAAATAAAATAAAATTTAGCATATTAGTCATTGTTGGAAAACACCTGTTTCATGTTATGTCTAAGGTGTTTGATATTCAGACAGATAATAATATTAAGCACAAATGCCTATGTTATAAGGTAATAATACCATTAAGCTTCTCTTCTGGAGGGTTAACAACTTAAGTTTGCAGACCAATAATTTAGAGAAAAATAGGAGCTACAAGGACAGCCAATATTTTGGCCACAGCCCTTCAAGGTCAGTGAGGACTCAAAACATAAGTGAACCTTTACTGTAACATCCTATAGCTCAGTGATGTGCCAAATTTTCTGATCAAAGAGGTTATGGGGCCACAGAGGAAAGTAATCAACGATGTACAGTGGGCCTAAGGAAAGTCACCTAGAGAGAAATCATTCTCTCAGGCTTTCACAGAGAGAAAATTGGCCAAGCAATGGCCATGACTCATCCACATGGCTGACACTGACAAAAGATCTACAAACTGCAGTACAAAGTTTCAGGTTAAATTTTGAGGGGATTTGATTGACCTGTTCAGATACAAAAGTCACATTTTTTGTTGTATAGGTCTTGTTTTATCTCGGTCTTCACCATCCAGCAGAAAAGATTAAACATGAGGTATAAAAAATAAAGCCATATTAATATGCTGAGCTGTAAAAGGCTCAAGCCAGCGACTTCTGACATTGCCATTTCCACAGATAACCCACTACTATTGAGGGCTACTGGGCCATATTGGATTATTTTGCTGAATTCATGCACCTACAATATTTGAATGGCATTGGAACACCCATCTCTGACAAAACTAAGCAAAAAGGGGGATATAAATGAAGGTCCATTTTGTAGTGAAGATATTATATATGTATATACAAAATAGGATAGATATACAGCTACTTTCTCTTAGTTCAATGAGAAAAAAGATTTATACTAACAGTGTTTGGACAAGATATCATGTCTGCATCTTGTGCTGTGAATAGCTACTATGAAGACAACAATATGCAATGTATTAATTATTGCAATTGTCCTACTAGCCTGTGTGGATACTGTCTCATTGCTATTTGTTTCTCAATAAAATTAATATAAAAAGTTTAACTTGATAGTGTCAGAATAAATTTAGTTTAGTCATGCACTATTATAGTTTTTGTTATTTTTCTATAATTTCTTTTTTAAAATCTTTGTACCTGTATTCTTGAATAAAACTTGGCCTATGAAAAATAAATTCCAAAACTCAAGCCATTTCTAGGAAAAGGCATGCATTTTGAGACCATAACATTAAGTGAAATAAATCAGACATACAAGCTTAGGTACTCCATGGCTTCTGTTACAAGAAAAACACAGAATACTAAAAGAGAAGAGAATAACAGATAGACCCTGGGGCAGAGGGAAAATGGTTTTTCAGAAACAGGAAGGGACAGAGAGCACAGGGGAGGGAGAGGTGGGAAGAACACGAGGAGAGAACGTCAATGCTGTGCACAGCGCCAGCTCCCGAGGAGCACCGTCACTGTGCACCGTGAGCATGTGCTAACAAAAACCAAACGCTGGAAAAAATTAATTTTCAAAACCTGTGGTGAATATTTATAAAGCAGTGTCTGTGTGTAATGTTCCCATTTGGTTTCAAATGATCTAGCCTTTCTAGGACAGAGGCTTCATTTTAAAAAGAGTTCAATTGCCATTATTTAGGAATTGAACAAAATAAATATTACTTTTGTTATTGATGTGTCTGTTTAAGAGGAACTTCTTTGGGCCAAAGATTTATTAAAATCTTCATGTTTTCAAACACCAGAATTTGCTAAATATGACAGCAACAAACCTAGGACATGATTTGGCATTTCCTAACATCTGTAAAAATGTGAAAACAATATTTAGCCTCAAATTGGTAAATATTTTAGCTTATATGTTAAATATCCCTTTCCAAGGGGATACAATTACTATCAATAACTATAGAAATCATTAAATATAAATAATTCATTTGCATTTTCATTACACACCTTGTATCAACTCAAGCATTAAAAGTATGATACTGTTATGACACTGAATTTATGTATACAAACACAGTTGGTGTTTGTTTTTAAGGAGAAAGAGTTGGGTGCCACACAAGTATTTCTTAGATATTCTCATGTATGTGATGCAATATCATATGGAGACTAGTACCCTGGATTAATAACCAGATCTGTTATCTAATCCTCATTCCTGAGGTACAGTATCTGTTTTGTCTTCTCAGGGGCATTATTCATTTACTAGCAAAAATATGCTGAACTGAAATAAAATCCTTTTGACATCCCAATTCTAACATCTCATAATTTTTCCTTTGAAGATGGGACTCAAATATTCCAGTCATTTCTTTAACACAGCTTTAGTCTAATTTCAATTTACAGACTTGGCAATTTGTGATAATCCCTTCTTGTTGGTCCTATTATGAAGGCAGACCAACAGAAAATGAAACATTTCATATTTAGAGTTCATGTGCAATTATATCGATGACATGTAGCATCTGACACAAAGCACTCAACAAAAGGCAAACATTTTGTACGTTTTTCATAGTGGTCATATCTGGTTCAAAACCCTCTTCTATTCAAGTTCAAATGCCTCACTACCATGATAACATGTTCAGAAAGAGAGAGAGGTAGGGAGAGAGAAAGGAAAGGAGAGAATAGGGAGGAGAGAAAGAAGGAGGGAGGGAGGGAGAGGGGAAGGAAGGGAAAGAGAAAGAAGGGGAAGAAGGAGAGAGGGGAGAATATCGAGGTGCCATTGTCTGCAGAGCTTAAATCACAATGGTTGACTTTCAAATTTTAATTCAGGAAAAAGCATTCTTCCATTGTTGTTGTTTTTTTGTTTGTTTGTTTGTTTGTTTGTTTGTTTTTTGCTCCATTGAGGAATAAGAACCAGTGAAAAAAATCTAAAACAAATTATCAATTTGATTTTACATGTTTTTATATGGTTGATTTTTTGTAATTTGTAATAAATTCTCTAATGTATGTGTTTATGTACATAGAGGTATATGTTCTAATTGTATCTTTCTGGTGACTCTAAGGTTTCCTTTTTTCATCTATTATTTCTGAATAATTTGAAGAATTAGAGTGTTTTCTATTTGGTGTGACACAATTGTCAAAATGTACTAATTTCTGGATTGGTTGATTTGTGAGTTAAGTGGTGATTCTGTGCACAGGATAATGAGAATTTCCCTCCTCGTCTGTTTATGTAGAGTGCAAACTATTAATTTGCCTTTCAGGCCCTGATTTCAGTGGATAATTGCTCACTAGGGGCCAGTAACCTTAAAATAACTCCCAAGATCCTAGTTATAGCCTGTCATTTAACAACTGCTTTTCTCTATTTTATACACATATTGCATGTAGGAATCACATTGATTTTTCCTTTTGTAAATGTAACTGGTCTTATCTTTGTACTAATGCATAATGTAACTCTTTACCCCCACCCAAGAGCATAATGATTATTTTGTAGCATAATTTAAGTACAGAAAGAAATACACTGACATATGTAGCCCTTGCATTTACACTTCATAATTTGAGTCTTCATAGTTATATTTACCCAGTAATATTCAGAATTGGCTCAAAAGAATTCAAACTACAGTTAGATTTTTAGACCTATAACTAATA
>NW_004524585.1:27140512-27145598 GCF_000260255.1 Octodon degus | reverse complement strand
ACATATTATATACTTTCCAGGGAAGATCAGAAAGTATCTGCTTTCTTTGAGTTTGCTTCATTAGTGAAATTTCAACTGCTGTGCCGGCCCCACTCCTCAAGGCGCACTGAGAAGACAGAGAATGGGCATGGTGGCACATGCTGGTAATCCCAATTCTTGGGAGGCTGTAAAACAGGGAGGTCACTACAGAGTCTGATCTAGTAGTGAGACCCTGAACACTCTATAGATCTTCTCTAAAATACAAAAGAGAAAAGAAAAAGAAAAGAAAAATTCAAGACTCATCACACAGCTGCAAAATACTATGCATTCTTAAATTGCTCCCTTCCGTGTCTTATTATAGACAACACAAAGGGTGCCACTCATCCTTTCAATTTTAATGGAAACTGATTTTTTTCCATGTTCACTCTCTATTCTTTTTTTTTTTTTTTTATGTATTTGCTACAGGGTCTCACTATGCAACTCAGACTTGTGATCCTGCTGTCTCAGCCTCCCCAGCGCTGGGATTACAGGCTGGTGCCACCATGCCTGGTCTCAGCCCCTGGCCCAGCAGGCCCTGAGGCTGGACTAGCACAGCACATGCCCAAGATCAAACCCCCGTCCCTGAGCTTGCATAAGCAGGCACAGTTTACTCTCTATTCTATGCCATTTTTCTCTTGACACTCCATGTGGTGGTTGATCCATTGTGTCAACCTGAGGGGTCCGGAGCTTGGCAGGATCTGCTCAGCCGTGTGGAGGTCCCTCCCAGGGGCGTAGAGGGCCCACTCTAGAGTGACTCAGCCAAAATAAGTGAATGAAGGGGTTGAGAAAGGACTCCGCATGCTGCTTCCTCAGAGGAGCGCTTATCTTTGCAGCCCCTGCCTCTTCCTCAGAGCTCTGATCTAGACAGTCCAGGGAAGAAAGGGAGAAAGGCTTGACAGGCACCTCCAGCCAAATCCCTCAGCACTCAGCGGGCCCAGCTAACCCAGTACCCCACAGCCTGTGTGTCCGGCAAAGGGCACCTCTTGGCTCCCCTGTCCTCCAGTTAAATCATATTTCTGGTATAGACACGATGCTCACATAGCTCCTGTAAGCGAGCAGGTCTGATCTTGTATGTTGTGCTAAGCATTTAAAGTTGAGATGTGGGTCTGTTTTATACAGACACCACTTTGTGCTATTTAAATGAGAGGACATAAATGATAGAATTAGGAAGGGCATGTGGACAGCTACAGCTCTAAGTGCCCTGGAGATTTTGGGCAATCAAGCATGATTTGCGTAGTGATGCAACTATTTTGAAGATAGCACCTCTCTTCTCTCCAGCACTTTCCCTCTGAAATATATCAGTAAGTGAAATATAAAAAGTAACAATCCCACTGCAGCACTCATCTGGGCCATCGTAAATCACCGCAGAGAAAGAAAACAGTAAGACTGAATGAACCTCAAATGCAATTTTCTTTTTCTCTTTTGTTTCTTACTTTTAAAATAGCCCTTCCCCCAGTTTTTTTTGATCAAGTATTATGGGTCCCAGGTGTTACTGAAATTTAGCTTAATAAAGACACCACCAGGCAGGAAAAAACATTCTGAACGTGATTAGTAAACATCCATTGCATTTCTGAGTAGTCAATGGATAGCCAGTCAATCTAGGGATGTACCAAAGGACACTCACAGCCTCTTGCAGCCTTCAAATTCTATTAGGAGGAAATAATTAAACACCAGAAGTTGCCAGTGTGTACACCTGCTCTCCTGATTCTGAGGGGATAGCAAGATGACACGTCCCCACTGGGAAAGCACACTAGCAGATAGACGGGCTGGAGGTGGTCTTGGGCCAACATTTGAAGCACTGCCTTCAGGAAAGGGATCACAAAAGCACAGCTGGTATAGAAGGGGTATTGATAGGAGTATGTGTTTTGAAATGCAAAGTTGATTTACATACAGTGTGTGAAAGCATTTCTGACTGGTATATATACAATTGAGCAAAGCATGTGTACAAATATCATATAATACTGTAGAGGTGACTAAGGTTTATTTGAAATAAATATTCCAATGTTATGAGAACATAAAGCACCTTGAACCCTGTAATTATTAAATATTACTGTGTATTTTTAAAGTATTAGGCAAAGTGGTTTGTCTCTTAGCATCTGTTTACTGACCCTGAAGCCCAGTGAGAATATCCCAGACATTAGAGGAAGGCACCCTTCCTCTGCTCAGTTGTTATTGATCTAACATGCAAAGTGGCTTCAGGTGATCAATGCCCACTGCTCTCTGTCAGTTGCTCCTTTTATTATTTGTCTAAATTTAAACGTGATGAATGCAAAATCTAAGCCAAAAGGATTTATTAAGCTGTGTCTTTCTATTGATAACCTAATTTGTGAAGCTCAACATTTCTGAACTAGTCACAGAGGAGATGACTTAAAAGGAAAATACTGAGTAATAAGATAGCTCATTTTCTTAATTTTTAATACAAACTTGGGTCAGACCGAGGCCACTGGAAAAGGGGAATGCTGTCTTCTTGTTCTGAAAAGAGTTGCACTAAGGAACGGCTGAGAGAATTGTTTGTGGCCTTAAAGGTAGAACATCTTGAGCGAGTTTTCACTGGTGACCTTTCACAGTACCCACTAGGGACAGCAAGGAATGTCACAATGCACCAGAGACAATTTTTGAGGGAAAAGACAGAATGCATGGATAGAAAACAGATCTGACATTTTATATCAGCGCCTTTTTCATATCTGTGCTTCATAAATACAGATCGTCTAACCCCACCTTTAAATACTCTAATTTAGGAAAGAAAAAAAGTACAGATAGTTATAGCTTTAAATTTCAACTCAGAATCATCAATCTTTTTTAAGAATTACGCAAACTGTTCTTAGAGATCATTGATACTGCAAAGAGAATGAGCAGAAATCAGCAGGGGTCCTCTGTTTTCACAGGTTATACTGCTGCACACTTCCTATCTGGGAGCACACCACTGCGGATGATCACAGGGATGAGTATGATGCCTGATCCTGAGAAAGACAGAGAGAGACAGAGACAGAGACAGACAGGGAGACAGAGGGAGAGAAGGGAAAAGGTGGAGAGAGAAAGAAAGAGAAAAGGAGAGAGAGAAGAGAGAAAGGGAGGGAGAGAGAAGAGAGAAAGGGAGAGAGAAGACAGAGAGAGACAGAGAGACAGAGGGAGAGAGGGAAAAAGGTGGAGAGAGAAAGAAAGAGAAAAGGAGAGAGAGAAGAGAGAAAGGGAGGGAGAGAGAAGAGGGAAAGGGAGAGAGAAGAGAGACAGAGACAGACAGGGAGACAGAGGAAGAGAGGGAGAGAGGTGGAGAGAGAAAGAAAGAGAAAAGGAGAGAGAGAAGAGAGGAAGGGAGGGAGGGAGAAGAGGGAAAGGGAGAGAGAAGAGAGACAGAGACAGAGACAGAGACAGAGACAGACAGGGAGACAGAGGGAGAGAGGGAAAAAGGTGGAGAGAGAAAGAAAGAGAAAAGGAAAGAGAGAAAGGGAGGGAGAGAAGAGAGAAAGGGAGAGAGAAGAGAGACAGAGACAGACAGAGAGATGGAGGGAGAGAGACAGAGGGAGAGAGAGAGAAGAGAGAAAGGGAGAGAGAAGAGAGAAAGGAAGAGAGAAGAGAGAAAAGGAGAGAGAAGAGAGAAAGGGAGAGAGAAGAGAGAGAGGAGAGACAGAGACAGAGAGACAGAGGGAGACAGAAAGAAAGGGAGAGGGAGAGGGAGGAGAGAGAGAGAGAGAGAGAGAGAGAGAGAGAGAGAGAGAGAGGAGAGAAACGGGTGTGCTTGAGGCATGCTTTCTCACTTGCAACACAGAAAGGTATATTTGTACCATACTACTTATTGTGGTGCTTTACTAAATATTTCCTTTGTAGATTTCATATTCCTCTAGTAGAGAGGTTTTGGTATCTCACTGGCTTTAGAACGATCTCTAATTCACAAGGCAGATAAGGTAAACATGACAGTTGCAATATAGGCAGATCATTAGGGGAAAATGAGGTGCATTTAAAACAGAACTGCCTGAATTCTACAGGTTTAGATACATTAGGTAAACATTTTTATGTAGAAAAACTCCTAAGTGTAATCTTGGTATCAGGATTTTGTTCTGATTTCATCAGTTAATGAAGTAAACAAAGAAAGATTCTGAGTGCACTGGAAAGATCAGGGAATCCTTAGTAGGGCTAAATTAAAAAAACTCATTTTTCTTTTGCAGAATAAGCTGAAAAGAAAACAAAGCTAGAGCAGTGGATTGAGATTTGTTTCAGCCAAATGTCTGAGACTCCCTCAGATTGTTTCCTGCTCCATTAATTATTTAATATGCAAATGTATGACGTTCTGCCCATCTTCGTTATCTGCATATTGACTACCGGTAGATTCTAAAATACATTCTGAAGACTGAACCGTAAGAGGCTGTGTCATCTGTGACATTCGCCTTGGCAAAAACACGTAATACCACATCAGTACAACTAGTGACCATAGCCGAGGTTAAGAGATTGGTTACATACAGTATTTTTAATGAATTATGGTTAGGGAGTCTGTAAAAAAGTAGCACAATCTGGGATAACTTGGAAAAACTGAATGTTTTTGTGTCACAATTATTACAAGTAGAAAGCTGTACAGCAACTGAAAACTTAAACTATTGGTACATGAAACACATTGAGCTATACAAGTTTGAGTGTGCGTAGAAGGCAGTGAGCCTTTCTCTACTTTCTCTACTAAGGTAAAGTGATTCAAACACAGAAATACTCCTCAGAATAATATACTAATGTTACTGAGCCATCCCGTGGATAATTTCCTTTCTATATACATCAAAAGAAAAATGAAAGCTTATGAGCATTCTGTAGAAGAATGCATTATCAAGGATATTGAAAAACCTGGAAACAACCAATGTGCTGTTCTTCCATAGCAAAATGGATAAATTCATTGTGATATGTCCATGGTAGAATACTATCATGTGAGTTCTTTTTAATAAAAAACAATGTCGGGGGCTGGTGAGATGGCTCAGTGGTCTAAAGCACCTACTTAGAGCAAGCTTAGCAAAGCACAGGGACCACGGTTCAATCCCCCAGCACCACATGCCAGCCAGCCCCGCCCCCTGGTGGGCTGAGCTGGCCACAC
>NW_004524585.1:27139799-27140412 GCF_000260255.1 Octodon degus | reverse complement strand
CAACAGGTAAATAACATGGCAACCATAAGTCAATACATCTCAATTCTAACCATCAATGTAAATGGACTCAATTCACCAATTAAGAGAAATAGACTTGCACAGTGGATTAGGAAACAAAATTGAACAATGCTGTATACAAGAAACACATTTAACTCATAAAGACATTCATACATTGAAAGTCAAAAGATGGAGAACAATACTACATGCCCCAGAACCTCAGAAAAAAGCAGGGGTAACAATTCTATTCTCAGACAGTCTCAACTTCAAAAAAACAATGATCAAGTGAAATAAAGAAGGCCGCTATATACTGGTTAGGGGAAAAATTTTAAGAGGAAGAGGTAACACTCATAAATATGCACCAAACACAGGATCACCCAACTATATAAAGCAAATCTTAATGGGCATGCAAAATCTAATACATAGTACCACAATTTTACTAGGAGAACTTAACATACCCTTATCTCCAAAAGATAGGTCAATCAGACAAAAACTTAGCAAAGAAATAACAGAAATGAACCAAAATGGACTTGGTGGACATATACACAGTGTTCCACCCAAACACAGCTGAATACACATTTTTCTCAGCTGCACATGGGTCATTTTCTAAAATAGA
>NW_004524585.1:27115767-27138221 GCF_000260255.1 Octodon degus | reverse complement strand
AAATAAATAAAATTTAAAAAAAAATAAATAAATAAAAAACAATGTCATAAACAATGTAATAAATAATACAATCTGAGCAAAATAATCAAAAAATAAACCAGTACTTACAGTATAATTTTTCTGTGAATGTTGGAAGTAGATAAACTACTAGAGATAAAAATTAGAATAAGGAGGCTTTCTGAGGATAATACTGAGAGAAACGTGAGCAAAGATCTCATGATACATTTAATGTTCTGCATTTTGACCTAAGATGTGGGAAAATAAATGTGCACAGAAATTTTCTTTTTTGCTTTGCAGACGGGCTAGTGTCCTTTGCAACTATTCACAAAATGCAATAACAACTACAAGAAGAGGTCAGGTGGCTTGCTAAATCCATTTTTCCCAGAATTATGAGCAGATGTTTAAAACTGCCCCTTTGAGAGAACCTGGCCCTGACCTCTAACGTCGTCAGGACTGCGTGCCAGCTGCAGCAGGGCATAAGGAAATTCCCACTTACCTTGAGACACCTACCTGCTTGAGTTAGGAAGTGGTGGTGGCAAGATGGCTTCCCCTTCCCTTTCTGCCTCTCTCCAGCCCTCTCTCAGACATCACACCTCCACTTTACGCTACTAATCCAAAAGGCATCAGGAAATTCCCTTTTTATAATGGGTACTTATGGAAAATACAGGCCTCGGGGGGATGGTTAAGATGTTCTTATATGGTACATTTTATAAATCTTTTACATTTGAATCAAAACTCAAGACCTAGGCCTAGGGCAAATTTTTAGTTCATACAAAAATACCAGGAGGGGAATATTTCCATTGGAATGACTCAGGCTACTCACCAAATATTTACACATCCTTTCACACCCTTCACTCTGCAATGAAGAATTTGTGAATTTGGAGATGTTCCAAAATCATATAAATCCCTGCGTTTTAAATTAAAAACCAAACCTTTTGACAGAGAAGCCTCCCGTTATGAAAGCCTCTGGAACACTGTTTACAAATGTCACAATAAAATTCTAAACAATTTATCTAGCACGGTTCTCTGTAGAAAGACATCTGCATCTATACTCCCAACAGCTTAAGAACTTCAGTCTGGAGGAACTGCACACACTTTCAACTTTGAATTGTGTATAAAGATAACAAAAACTCTGCTGGGATCCATCAACTGTAAGATGAAGGTATGTTCCAGAAAATGAAGCAGGAATGCTCCATCTTTTCCCTTTTCTATTAAGTAATTTCCTGATTGATCATAGTTTTAGTAGTAAACCTTACATTGCTTCAGAGAGACCATATTTAGACTCCTAGCAGAGAAGTACCTTGTAGCCACACTGTCCCCCATTACTCACCTTAGTCAAAACCCTCTTTAACCATTTCCAAAGATAAAGACCTGAAATATCTGGAAATTTAAGTGACGAGAAGGAATAAAAAAGAATTGGTCCAAAACCACAAAAATGGCACAAAGTGATTATGCATATTGATTATCAGGGCCTTGAAAACTTTTAAGAAAGTAATTTTATAGTGTGATATTGGAATCAATATCTTGAATTAGCTTATTAAAATCTATAGAAAGTATGACAATGATGGTTGGGCTAAAGATGGCCCTTCAAGCATGGTTTCATTACTGTTCATTTCTCTTTCTTTTTTTTTTGGTGGAACCAGGAATCGAACTAGGCCCTTGCGCTTGCCAGGGAAGCGCTTATTCCACTGAGCCATCTCCCTGGCCCCTGTTCATTTCTATATCATAAAACATTACTGCTATTTCCCCTTCCAGTTCAGCAGAATAAACATTATTAATATTGAAAAAATGCTGTTAGCCAAGGCCAATCAAGGTCCAGGATGGAATGATGCTAGGACGTAATCCAACCACCTTTCTATGAAGTCATTGCACCAAAATCTGAGGCCCTAGCTCATGGGGACTGGCTATACAGCACAAGTAGCTCACAGGGCTTTTGCCCTGGCCTGGGAGAAAGCCCTGGATCCCTAAGTCTGCTCTTTTTGAGATCTCTGACTTGACCTCTGTTGTCCAAGACACTGAATATTGCCACCATGAGTACAGATGGACCAAAGTGGTGGCTTCCTAAAAGGTTACCAGTCACAACTCAAATAATCTCCTTTCCATGAAAGGATTTTAGGAAAAATTTAACAACTTCAACTGAAGTTACTAATTCATGTCTTTCTTCTTTTCTAATCATATTATTTAATGGTCTCTGGCCCTGTGTCTCTACTACTGGCCTCAATGAGCATGACTATTAATATTAAAGTTAGGGAAAAAATGATGAAATTGTAGGCAATGGAAATCATTCATCACTGGGTTCTCTGCTGTTTTCATAAGCAGGGTACATGGCTGTGACCTTTCCGTATATCTCCAGTTTCAGCAGCTGTGTAAGTTCAGGTGTACGTCTTCTTGTTACAGAGAGGTAGATTCTTTATTAACTTGACTCTTTTCTCTCAAGAGACAGCTGCCCTTGAAGCTTCCTGCAACATATGTAGGAATTTTATGGCAGGAAGCTGCACAGAATTGGGCCCAGTGGAAAGACTTTTATTAGAGTCCAACATGCACTAAATAAAGTCCTATTGCAATTGGGACAACTTGCAAGCTCTCTTACTTATGAGTGCATCTTGAATTCCCAAGAGTCCACCTCATCTTTGTACACAAAACTGCATGGGGAAACGTCAGTAGACTGATGTAAATAAACCATAACTGTGTTTTGTTTTCAGTGGCTGGTCTATTATGGGATACATGCTTTACATCTTGGAGACAAAGGTGTTTTCCTTCTCTTGGAACTCTGACTTCAGAAAAACAAGGAAGGATTTTTGAATAATGAATTAGCAAGTAGTAGACCTTTTCTTCTCCCAGATTTTCCCTCTTGATCTTTAAAACAGATCCTTGATTTGAAAGCCTCTGAACTCTCCATCGCCTGGGTCCCTGAACAATACACAGTGCTAAATACTCCCAAAATCACTTCTCTATGCAGCTGCACCATAATGATCTTGACATACTTTATCAAACACAAAGAAAATAAAAACATACAAAACATGTGAAAGGAAAACTATTCCTATAGTATCAAAATTTCTATCCAAAGGGCTGGCCAGATAGCTCAGTGGATTAAAGCACCTGCTTAGACAGACTCAGGGACCAGGATTCAATTCCCTGTGTGCTGTGCCAACCCTGCCCCCAGGGCACACTGAGATGGCAATTGAGACTGGCTGTGGTGGCACACACCTGTATTCCAAGTGCTTGGGAGGCTGCAAACAGGAGGATCACTACGAGTCTGATCTGCAAAGTGAGACCCTGTAGACCTTGTACTAAATACATTAAAAAAATTCTAATCAAGGAAGAATATATTTAGGCAACTAGGAATTCCTTAATTGTCTAGCCTCAAAATATTAATTTGTTCATTTCCTTCTGGTGGTATTTTGTAAGGATGCTTGTGGTATTATAAGTTAACATTATAGAGTTTTAGGTGCCATTGTTGTTACCTTGCACCTGAAAAATGCTAAATACTTGAGGTTAGAATACATGTTTGATTCATTTACTAGTGTGGCGTGTGTTGAGAATTTCATCTGTGCATAATTCTTTGATAGGTGCTGGGAATCTGGGAAGAGAAGTAGGAAAGGCACTACAATTACAAGGATGGCTCCCATTGTAGGAGATATCTTCCTAAATTATTTTCTTCCTTCCTAACCACTTACATATAGATAATTTCTCTTGCATGCAACAAGACAGCATAAAGAAAAAAATGGAGATGATAAAGGTACCATATGATTATTTCAATATCAAAATTTTATATGGGTCTTAATCCAAAAATAAGGAATGAAGCAATGTTTTTCTTGTGCTTTTCTGGACTATAAATTTAGAAATAATTTCTTTGGGCTAAAAGCTGTACTGTTTTCTTTTCAAACAGAGGAGAATTTAATTAGAACTATCTAATTCCAATAGAAGCACAATAATGAATTTTAAAACCTATTCATTATCTACAAAATCCACATAAGATATTCCACTTGCATATGAAGCAAAGATGTTTAATCAGTATGACTGAAAGATCTGCAATCCTAAAGACTGAAATGTTTAGTACAACACTGTCCTAGTGATGAGAATAATAATTATATGCCATAAAATTATATAAAGCCTTAAAATCTATAGAAATTAATTTTTCCCCGAAAGGAGTAGGCACACATTGATTACTTTAGTTTTCTAGTTTAGGATTGTGGTACATTAAAACCTAAAGAAACATGAACAGTCTTCTCACAGAACATTCACAGGAATTGTTTTATTGTGATCTTTGAATAGTAGAAAATAAAAGTGGAAGAAAAAAAGAACATATAAGCAAGGATGAAATTCTCAACACATACCACTCTCAGGGAAAATGATGATTTTATGATACATGAAGCAAAAGGTAGAAGGAAAAAATGGTTACTGAGACACTAAGTATTCATTGCTCAGAATGAAAAACCCATTCTTTATAGCTAAGAGAGTCTTGAACTAATAGTGCTTAGACAAGATATCATGTCTGCATCTCGTACTGTAAATAACTATTACAAAGACAACAATATGCAATGTATTAATTATTGTAACTGTCCTACTAATAGCTTTTGAAACTGTCTCATTGCTACTTCTTTCTCAATAAAATAAATAAATAAATAAATAAATAAATAAATAAATAAAATATTACTGTTAAAAAAAGAAAATCCATTGATGTCTCATACAAGGAACACAAAAAGCAAAAATCAGTAGAACAAAACCAAATATAAATGATATTAATTCTAATCAATTTATCATTATTTGTATTCAAGCTCCTTCATTTAGAAATATTATTTTCAAAAACATCAACGTGATGCATGATTTAAACTGTAGCTGAAATGATAAAAGTCAATACCATGTCAGTTTACAATGTATTTTGTATAAGTTTAATAGCATGATAAACGATAGCATTTAAGAGTGACATCTGTATATATAAAAAGGGCATTTAACAAAGATTTTTATTCTTACCTCCAGTGATAGTTTGTCCATCAGGAAAACTTTTGCCTGTGATGAAGAGCGCTCTTGTTTTTAAATGTATTTTTGAAGTAATCAATCATGCTTTTCTTATGGTCCTGGAATGGGAGAGGTTGTTGAAGCAGGTACAGAATCATCATCCCTGAGGAGCGCTTCTTCATCCGAACTCTGCTTGAACCTACTGTATGTTCAGCCATCTATACTTTTGTTGTTGTTGTTGTTGTTGTTGTTGTTGTTATTTACTTTGGGGAAGGTTCTACAGGGTGTTCAGGGCCTCACTACTAGATCGGACTCATAGTGATCCGCCTGTTCACAGCCTCCCAAGAGCTGGGATTACCAGTGTGTGCCACCACGCCTAGTCTCAATCACCATCTCAGCACACCCTGGGGGCAGGGCCAACACAGCTGGCCTGGGGATCGAACCCCCGTCCCCTGCACTTGCTTGCAGGAGCTTTAATGCGCTGAACTTTTTGTCCGGCCCTTCTGTATGGATTCTTACCATGGCAAAATTCTACAACTACATTATGAAGGTCTATAATAGAAGGAACGGTCACTCTCAGCTTCTGAAAAAATGTACTACGTACAGAGGTTACTATGTAAATCTTAGTGATAGTGGGTTTTTTTTCCCAAATTCAGTGCCAAACTCACAGCCACAACTAAGTGAAGACTTGTCCTTTCCTGGAATGGAAGTCTTCTCTAAAGAATGGCTGTGTGCTCTTTTGAGGAAGTAGCGTGGTGAAACTACAGTAAGTATGCGTGAAACCCTTAGGGAGACAGCCTCACTTGTTGTAAACAGATAATTTATTTTCATTTTTCTTCACTTGCCAAATTTGACTAAAACTTGATTCTAAAACAAACAGTACTTTCAAAATTGAACCTAAATGTGATCTTGATAGTTTTTTAAAGCCTTATATGGTCTCTGCATTGTGATTCTGAGTTAATTACCCCAGTGATTTTGGTTCATAAAGAACAGGACCCATTGGGCCAGGGAGATGGCTCAGTAGCATAAGTGCCTGCCTGGCAAGTGTAAGGTCCTGAGTTCAATCGCCGGTACTTCAAAGAAGAAAAGAAAAAAAGAAAAGAGAACAGGACCCAGTTCTGCAGAATCCAAGGCCCTAACACCCTCCTGCAGAGTCTTCCCTTCACATACAGATTTGTGCTGAATGTTATATCTAACCTTGTACAGAACCAAAGATTTCATTCTGTTGACACTGAAGTATGTTTTTCTTAGTATTTTGAAGCAGAGTCATTGTAAAAATGTGTACACATATACACATTTAAAAAGTATGTCTGAATATTATTTGAATATATCTTAGTCAGAAACAAAACAAAAATGTTGGAAAGATATTTCCACTGTGAGTATTTAACCATGAAGTTTATATTGGTGTAAAAGTTCAGTTTAAAAAGAAATAAAGTAGTCATAATACACACCTCATATAAATCTAGATGCCTATTGACATGCCTAACTTTTTCCATTAACAAAGACACAAGTTTTCATCTATGTTCCCCACACTGAAACACTATATTTTATTGATTACCTAATGCAATAAAGCTGTCTTTCATACTATGATCACTATATGCAGGGACATGAATCAAAATTTAATAAGAAATTTGTGACAATAATTCAGCATATTCAGCATCCAGAAAGTCACATGTTCATTACATAAATATCTCTTGGACAATCACAACTGTTAACACATATTTTAGGTTCTAAGGTACAACAAATGGCAAAATATTCCCTACTATTGCGGTGTTTGAATTTTTGTAAGAATGACAGATATTAACTAATAAAAAAGACATTAGATGTAAACTTTCCAGAAGAAATAGAAACATAAATGAGGCATGTGTGTGTGTATGTGTCTGTGTGTCACATGCTGTAATATTTGTTGGCTAAGAAAATATTCTTCCCAAATAATTTGAGCAATTTATGGAACTAACTTAATTTTTTCCCTGAGAAAAATACAAACACCGCTGTACTGACAAAAAATAGATTATTTTTCTTTTAATAAGTCCTGATGAGGATGTTGTGAAAACCATGCCATCAAAAGATACGTTTGAGTCCAGTACAAAAATGGAGAAAAATGCATCTGTATTGTATCACTCTGTGGATAGCACAGCTTGGTGTGGTCTGTCTTCTTCGTGATCTTTTGCCCAAGCAGAAGAGCCTGAGAAATAACAAGCAAGTTGTTTCACCTCAGTTGGAGGTCTAGAATTGCAAATGAATTAATAGCAAGGGATAAGAAATATTTTGGCTCCAAAGTTCAGTCCCACATGTGTTAGAGTGGATTATAAAACACACAAGAACAAGAGATCTTTCAGACTACTTGGCAAACTAAATCTAAGCATCTTAATATAGGAACTGTAAAATAATATAGCACATTTTTGTTGCTCTAAGAAGTACCTTGAATTATTTTAAAAGTTTAATAAGTAACTGTAACTGAAGGAAAACTATTATTGTAGGGATGAAAAATCTACTTAAAAAGAAAGGTGGAACATCTCTCCTAGAGAAAGACTAGAAATGCATGTGTGTGGTTTTGCAGTAGCGTCAGTGCACAGTGGTCATCTTGTTTTTGGGAAGAAGATAAGGCACCTTATTATTTCCTTAATATATATAGCACGTGTCGCTCTACCATTTCTACTGTAGAAGGGTTTATGAATGTCCTAAGTCTGCATTCATGCTCTATTACCCACCAAGTGCCTTAACAATTTCTATCTCTCTCTGGTACCAAATAAAGAATGAGCCCTTGTGGCTGTAAATCAGTGTTAACATCATATGGAGTTAAATATTCTATGGAATTACATGATGATCTACAAGGAAAGCCTTCGACCAGTGCACCCACTCTGTTTCCTGAGGAGCAGACGCTGGAGGTCAGCCCCTTCTCAGCAGCCTTTCTCCGAGGAGACCTCAGCCTGGAACCCCGGGGATGAAGGCCCGCGCGGGGCCCTCGCTGCACCCTAGCGCCTCTGCTCCGGCGAGGTCCGCGCTCTCAGATCCTGCTCTTCACGAAGCAGATTCCGGCCATGAGTGATCTGGGGGTGAAACCCAATGAAGAATTTAACAGCTGGCTCCTACAGTGAGGTTTGCTAAGGATAGAGAAGGGTTTTTGTTTGTTTGCTCATTTGCTTGTTTTAGTGAGTGGCCTCTTCTAATTTTTATTTTATCAGCTCGTGTTTGCAGCACAGAATGGTCACAGTCCCGCGTGGAGCGGTGTGCACTCAGCACCTCTTAACCCTCCCTCCCTCTCCTCCCCTACTCGCCGCTCCCTCCGACTATCAGTCCCTGCCCTTTTGCAAAAGACCTGTCTCTGTTTCCTATCATCTGTTTTTCACTTTGGTATTCACTTATACTTAGGATTTCTCTGTTAGAGAAATCATGTGCTATTTAAGCTTGCGTGTCTGATTTATTTTACCGAACGTCACGGTCTCAAAATGAGTTCTGATCGCAAGTTATCAAGCCGCTGATTTTGCCCCTTTAAGAACCCCACTGAGAGAGGCTTATATAATTACTTGCTATTTTTCAAACAACCAATAACAAAATGTTGAACGCCTTTCCAAGCGTTTCATCTTTCAGACATGATCATTCTTGCTCGGCATACCCACCTCCTCCTCCTCTAAAAATCAAAGGGAATAATGCCCGTAGGAGTACTGCTGTCTCTGCCAATTTCATTTTTCACTAGAACAAATCAAGAAAAGATTATGACACCTTTTCTTTCTGAGCTGCGGTCTCTCTTTGTGAACACAGGTCTATGTATCCAACCATTTTGAATATCTGGGTCATTCATACATGTAATTTAATATCAATGATTTTCATCTATCCCAATGAAACTGATTCATATAAGAATATAATTTTGAAGTAGTATTTTAAAGAAAAATTTACTTTTCCAATCGAAAAATCCACCTTAAGCTACGGGTGGAGCAGGTGTATTTCCTAATTGTGTGAGCACATCAGGCTCTCACACACCTTCTGACCCCTGTGTCAGTCCTACCTAGTGAGCAAGTCAGATGGCTCACCTGCACATGCCAGGTATCCTTGCCCCAGGCCGGATTCACAAGGGGTCTCTGTTCTTCCAAATCTGGTTGAGACCAGAATGCTAGCAATGAACAGCCCTGAGAGTTGTTTCTGACGGTGGTGTGCACCCAACTATCTGTGTTGGAAATTATTCAGGCAAGCCTGTTTCAACAGGACTCCGCGCTGCCCTTGTGGGTCCAAAAGGTTCAAGCAAGTCTTTGAACTTGAGGATGCCTATCATTCCCAGGCTTTGAAAGCTGCTAGGAGCTGCTAGGTGCCAGTCGCCAGGAAGCAGAAAGGAAGTTAATACGAGAACTCACTTTGGCCATAATTTATTGCAGTTCATGTTTTTCCCCATCTTTCCTCACACATTTGGAATGCAGCACAACCGCAGGAAGATCTGCTCCTCAGAACACATTTTGAATCTTTTTTTAATCCGTGTTTTATAGAATCCTATAATCTGAGGAAGGCTTAATTTTGGTTATTCGTATTTTCTATATTTTGTTTAGGATCAAGCTACAATCAAAGACAAAGACATACCTATAGATACATAGCCCAGCCTTAATTCTTATGGTTATTCTGGTAGAGTACAGAGGCTACATAATGCCATAAGAGAAGTCAAGAAAATTATTCAAAGCTGAACTGTAAGTTTCCATTTCACCACTATTACCTGAGGACCTAGGGACAGTTTTCTTAAGCTCTCCAGGCCCCGCTGTCACATCTATAAAATGAACAAAATAAAATATGCCCTCCATCTCAAGAGGCTAGCACATTATAAAAGGTAATTTATTTGAAAACTTTATAAAGGGTCACACAGTAGTAAAATAAGTGCTCTTTATTTTTGAAGACACTCATGGGCTTTCTTAGATTTGAGTTTTCTATTATTAAAGATTGCATATTTTAGCCCTCTTTTATCTATGTAACTGATTGTTATCTGTGTATATATCACATATATATCATTCAGATCTCCTATGTATATCATATATAGTGCATATATGTCATTCATAATGTGTAATGTATCCTCTGTCACATATGTAATATTTGTAAAATTGTGTGCATTATGTATATTATGTACATGACATATTACATACACATCATATGTCTAACATATATTTCATATATATATATATACATATATATATATATGCACACATATATAAATTATAACTTGACCAAGAGCAAGTCAGAAGAAAAATTGCACATGTACTGCAGGAATTACTTTGTGCTTTGGGCTTTTCTTTGAAAAATAAATTAAAGCTCTGTGGGAAGCATGCTATTGTAAAGAGTAAAGACTCATTACCTTAACCAGGAATGGCATGACTCCTCATAGGTGAGACCTGTCAGAGGCAGCCCAATATTTTTTAAAACTTCTGATGTATCAACTAGCATGATAAATGCCTGTCACACAAAACCTGATTCCCTCCTCTAGTGCTCAGCATACCAAGCTCCTCTGAACACATTGACCAGATAACAGCCAGTGAAACGACTATGAAAGCAAACAGATGCCAGTCATTTGTCACATCATTGTTAAATATGACTTCTACATCAATCATTGATGCAAGGGGAGAGAGCCTGGCCACTCAACATTATTATTTTATAATTAATGCTGATTTTTTGTTTATTTGTTTATGCTTTTGTTTGGTTGCTTTTGCAGTGCTGGAACCAAACCCAGAGCTCCCTACAGTGCAGGCGCAGTACCTGCCACTAACCTACAACAGCAGTCCTCCCTTCTTCATTTGCATAATCAACAATTTCATTGCCAAGTATCTACCTATGTATATATCACCTTTACTTTGATTCTTTTTTATCTTAAAGAGGAAAAAAACAAAAACAAGAAAGACAAAGACAAAAACAAAGCAACATAAAGTAAAAATAGTACTGTATTTCAAAACAGGAACAGAAAATTAACAATGATTGTTATACAACATATTTATATCAAAATATATGTTGCTTAGATTATTAGATACAGGCAAGCAAGACCACTCAAACAATTAAGCATTAGCTCTTCCTTTCAATAAGACATTAAAAACAATACACATTTAAAAAGAAACAAGGTGAAATGTATTCAACAGTGATTGTTGTATTACACATTGTTGTCTTTAAACCGCTGAATATTTTCCTGCAGGAATTCCTCCAAATTAATTTCTCTAATCAATTCTTTGAACCGTCTATCATGCCTTTTTTTTTCAGTGAAGGCTAGATCATCACACCTCATTCATGACTAAGTTTTTTATTACTGTTACTTTTTGTTTGATGGCACTCAGTTATATCAAGTTACCCTGAAAATTAAGTGTTTATTCATTATCTTTTGCCATGCCAAATTTTTTGCAGATGAAAGCAAAAAATACTGTATAGTCTAAAATTTTAAAAAGATGTAGCAGTTGGGACAAACATTATTTAAATTTTCTTACAAGTAACACTATAAATCATACTTCAAAAGGAATTCCCACTTTAGGGCTGGGGAGAACAATATCCTTGATGAACATATACACAAAAAATCCTCAATGAAATACCTGCAGTCTAGGGTATTTTACGGAGATAGCTCTGCCATGTAAGTGCTTGCCTGGCAAGTGCAAGATCCCAAGTTCAATCTCTAGCACATAAAAAATAAAATCTGCAAACTGAAGTCAACAACACATCACAATGATTATATAGCATGATCAATCTGACTTCATTCTAGGGATGCAGGGATGCTGCAACATCCTTGCAAGGATGCAAAGCAATAAACATAATATACTACATAAATATAATCAAGGATAAAAATCACACTATGCTGTCAATTGACACTGAAAAAGCCTTCAGCAAAATTCAACATCCCTTGATGATAAAAGACCACAAGAGTCATAATGAAGGCTATATATCATGCTAAATAGAGAAACTCTAAATGCACTTCCTCAAAAATAAGAAAAAGGCAAGGCTGTGCAGTCTCATCACTCTTAGCATTTAAAATTTTGGGCAAAGCAATTAGGCAATCAGAAGAATAAATGGGATATGAATATGAGAGAAAGGAGTCAAATTATTTTTATTTGCAGACTGTATATTCTTTTACTTAAGACATTTAAAGACTCCGAGAGACTTTTAGATCTGATAAACAAATTCCTTAAAGTAGCAGGAGGCAAAATCAGCACTAAAAATGTAATAGGTTTTCTGTACATCAGAAATGAACTAGCTGAAAAATAAAGCAAGAAAACAATTTTATTCACAGTAACTTTTTAAAGCCTACAATTAACCTGCTTAAGCAGGTTAAAGACTTGTACAATGAAAATATTAGGACATTGGAGGGAGAAATGGAGGATGACTGTAGAACAGGAAAATACCTTCAATGCCCGTGGTTTGGCAGAATTTAATACTGTTACTAATGACCATATTATTAGCAGTCATCTACTTGTGCAATGTAATACACATCAAAATTCCAATGACTTTCTTCACAGAGTGAGAACAGCCAATCCTAAAATTAATATGGAAACACAAAAGACACAGGGTAGCAAAGTAATCATTAGTAAATCATACAAGGCTAAAAGCAAAGCAAAATCAAAGCCATGGGAGGAGGAAATAAAGAGCAGCCTGGTTCTGGAAGGAAGGGAGGGAGGGAGAAAAAGGAAGGAAGGAAGGAAGGAAGGAAGGAAGGAAGGAAGGAAGGAAGGAAGGAAGGAAGGAAAGAAAGAAAAGAGAAAGAAAGGCATATACCAATGGAACAGAATACAGGATGCAAGAACAAATGTACACAGCTCCAGCCAGTTGATTCTTCATAAAAGAACTAACTAAACACTTTGAAGAAAAGACAGCCTCCTTCCTAAATGGTGCTTAGAATATTGGTATTTTATATAAAAGTCTGAAACTAGATCCTAAGCTCTCACCTTGCATGAAAAGACAAGTCAAAATGGATCAAATACATGGTGATAAGAAACTTAAAAGCAGCTAAAAAAAAACAAGTCAATGAACCAGGAATGGAGGCACAAGGGTGACAATCAGTATGTCTAAGTGAGAGCAGCATTCCTGGACTCCTTGCATCACTATTCACAATAGCCAAGACCTGGAGGCAACCTAAGTGTCCATCAACTGATGAATTTGGATAAAGAAAATCCTTCCATTTGTGACAACATAGGTAAAAATGGCTATCATAATGCTAAATGAAATAAACCAGCCACAGAAAGATAAGAACCACATGATCTCATTCAAGGGCAGAATTAAAGAACTTGATTCTAACAGAGTGGTGGACACCAGGGCCTGAGGGCAATAGGGGAGAGGATAGAGAGGCTGATTAATGGGAGCCAAGTTGCAGCTAGACAGTAGAAAAATTTGCAGTATCCTATTAAAAAGGGAAGGTTGCTATTGATAATAATTAATGGAACACTTCAAAAAGCTAGAAGGAAGGACTCTGGTGGTCTGCAAAAATAATAAATATTTGAGGAGATAAATATGTTTAAGCCGATTTACATATCAAAACATGTTTTACCATTAATATGTAAAATTTTGTTTTATGTAGCAGTTAAGTTCAAATGATTTTAAAATTTTTATTTAATTTCAATTTTAAAAGGTATTCAGACTTATAGTGAACATAGAATTCAGAACTCCCATAACAACCTAGAAAGTCAAGTGGATCTCGTGTTAATTAGTGGAAAGGAGGAGTCAAGTTTGTTTCAAGCTGAATTTAATGCCCCCATGATGCTAAAATCTGTATGACAGTATCAAAACATAGTAGAACAGCACTAACGTATTATTTCTTTTTTTCTTTTATTTTCTTTTTCTTTATTTTTTTAAAGAATTGGGTTGTTGAGGGAAATCACTATGAAGCTCAGACTCATGGTGACTCTCCTTTCAGCCTCCCCAGCACTGGGATTCCAGGCGTGTGTCACTACACCCAAACACTGGATGGCAAAGCCTGTCCTGGGGGTGGGCTGGCACAGAATATGGTTCCAGCGATTAGCTGTGGTCCCTGTGCTTGCCTAAACTTGTTTAAGCAGAAGCTTAATCTGCTGTGTTATCTCTCTGGCCCTAACATATCATTGCTAATGTCTTATCACTTATTATCATACTCTCTTTAAAATAAATTTTAAAATAAAATTAAATTAAAAAGCAGGACAAAAAATTGGCCATGACTCATTCACATGGCTGACACTGACAAAGGTTCTACAAACTGCAGTACAGGGTTTCCGGGTAAATCCTGAGGGCATTAGACAGAACTTGTCAGATATAAAAGTTACATTTCTTGGTATATAGGTCTTACTTTATCTTGGTCTTAAACATCCAGCAGAAAAGTATAAAAGCAAAGTATAAAAAGTAAAGCCATATTAATATGCTGAGCTGTAAAAGGCTAAGTCAAAAACTTCTGACATTTCCAGTCTTACAGAAAACCCACTACTATTATGGACTACTGGACTATATTGGAATATTTTGCTGAACTCATGTACCTACAATATTTAAATGACAATGGAATACCCATCTCTGACAAAACTAAACAGAAAAAGGGGATACAAATGAAGGACCATTTTGTATCTGTATATTCAAAATAGGATAGATATACAGCTGCTTTCTCTTAATGAGTAGAAAGATTTGTACTAATTGTGTTTATGGACAAAATATCATGTCTGTATCTTGTACTATGAATAACCACTAAGAAGACAACAATATGCAATGTATTAATTATTGAAACTGTCCTACTAATTGGTTTTGAAACTATCTCTTTGTTCTTTGTTTCTCAATAAAATTAAAAAAATAAATAATATCAACTGAAAAAATAAGATTTATTGAAAGGAAGAGTTAATGTTTATTTGACCAATCTTTCATATTTATATCTGGTAATCTGAGCAACAGATTTGACAAAAATATGTAGTACAACAACAACTGTTAATTTTCTATTTTTGCTTGCAATAGTTTACCATATGTATTGTAGTATTTTGCTTTGTTTCTATCTTTGTTTTTGCTATTTGTTTTTGTTTTTACTCTTTAAAATAAAATTAAATTTAAAAAATAAAGAATCCTGGGGCCAGGAAGATAGTTCAGTAGAATAAGTGCTTGCCTAGCAAGTGCAGGGTCCTGAGTTCAATCCCTGGTACTGCAAAATAAATAAATAAATAAATACATACATACATACATACATACATACATACATCTTTGAGATGAGAAAAAAATGTAGTATCTAACTATTGTGAAAATTTTCTTTTCTTTTTTTAATTTTGAAGTAGGACCTAGAACACTTAGATGCCAATTAGGTGCTGAATGGCAGAGCGACATCCCTTATGCCATGAATTCATAGGAAATATGTTCCAACACCACAGGCTCCTTCCCATTGGTTCTCACAGTGCGCTTCTCTGGGTGGGGCAGGTCAGTGCTTCAGTTGAATCCAGGTACCTTTCTCTCTGCTTCCTTCTTTTTCTGATCATTTTCCTTGACATATTTCAGGAAACTTGCAGTCTGGCCCTCACGGCTCCTGTTTTTCTAGTGACAGCCACTGGCCACTGCATCTCTCTCCAGGCACTGTTCTCAAGGAGGATGGTAGCTTTCACAGCTCCTTGACACTCAAGACAGTGCATGAAGTTAAGGACTGAATTTGTAGGTTTTATTTTTTTAGGGTAGGACTTGTGAAGAACTCGCTCTGCACTGGACCCCAGCCCACGTCTGCCTGGAAGGAGCTACAAGCTGGGGCCCAGTGAGGCACTCCTGCAATCCCAGCACTCCAGGAGCCTAATGTATGAAGATTACAAATCTGAGCCCAGCCTGGGCAACTTGGTGACTTAATGAGACATGGTCTTAAACTTTGAAAAGGGAGGAAGAGAAGGGTGTTGTTTATTTCAAAGACCATGGATTCAAGTCCCAGTACAAAAAGAAAAATAAAATTTCAAGTAAGTGTCTTGAATGATCCTTCCACTGATCTTGAAACCAAAAGGCAAATTTTAATATTTTATACATCTTTATTTTTCTTAATCCAGTCTAATTTGAAACATGCAGATCTTTGAATGTAAAAGTAATGCAATTATGTGTAATAATCTACTTTCCAGGTGGAACTGAAACTATTGACTATTGATTTTCTTTCTGAAAGGTTGTACGGTAGTAGCTGATAGGTTAAACATGTAACTTCAAAAGACAAGCATTTATTGAATGTGAGTTATGTGTGCCAGTGCTTTCTATTTGTTATGGCTTCCAGCTTTGTCTTCAGAGCTCACTGTGCCCCACTAGAAAGAATTAATAATAGGCATCTTTACTCAAGTTTGCTATGTAAGAATTTCAAAGTGAGATTAATCTTCTTATGGTAACATTCCTTGTTTGTATCAAGCAGAAATTTTACTTAGTAAAATCATTAAATTTCAATCTACATATGGAAGTGGAGGTTTCTGCAAAATTTTAGAGACAAAATGCACCTCAGAGGTCACTTACTAATACACTCTCACTTTGTCACAAATGAAAAAAATTAGTCCTCAGAGAGGATGTGACTCACCTATGACTCACATATCCAAATTAGGAGACAAAGCCCCACCTGGAACAAACTAGTGTTCTCAGTTCCTCACAAGAATACCTTTGTCTGGAGATTGAAAAATAATACAAGTGCAAAGACTTCGGTTCCTGGAAACCAGGATGGCCATAAATGTGAAGGCCACTAAAAAACCTTGATGAAATCAAATCATAAATTGATTTCTTAGAGCTCTTAGATTTGTTATAGATGAAAACTAGATCAACTGAATTTAATCATTAAAAAGAAAGTGACTCCTGTTTAAAATTTTTTTAAAGCCTCTATAAAATTCCACCAGAAATAGTTCCATTAATTGAATGCATTCCTTTAAAATTGTTGATTGCTCTTGTTAATTTCCATTTCTTAGGCTATTTCTTAGGGATACCAGCTTTACATTGAGGCCTGCAATATTCTATCCATCTAATGGGAAGCTGGGGAACCAGTCCAAATCCATTTTCCAATTTCAGAACCAATTTCGTGAGACCAGTCCTACATCCTTGGAGCAGCTCTCATGGCTCTATAGTGCTACGGTCTTTTAATGTATTTTGGAGGATTCTCAAGTTTTTACCACATACAGGCCAGTGTGGCTAGCCTCTATGCTCCCACTCTAGTTTCTAGTGACTTTCTTTTTGCCCCTATAGGCAACTATATTTGGGTTAAATTAATTTTTGACAAATGATACCATATCCACACCCTCATACTGAAGATGAACACTTCTGGTCCATGCAGCTGCCTTTGCAAAGCTAATTGTCCCTTGCCATGCTGGCTTTCAGAGAGGGCATCAGAACAAAACGGACCTTATCAACATGTCGATCTCTGCAGTATCAGACCCTGGAGGTGTGGGCTGCAGATATAGCTCCTTCCTAAAGAATATCCTTAGCATGTGTGAGGCCCTGGGTTCAATCCCCAGAGCCACCAAAAAGGAAAACACAATTCACAAACAAGCAAATGAAAATAGATAGGCCCAGGGAGTGGTCTTCCATTCTTTCTTGGACTCCTCACAGCAGGAAATTCTACTGTACACGGGAGCAGACATTGCTCTGCATAGTGCTATTTACAGCCACTACTGTTTCTCTATAAGTTTCTTTATTGTTGATATTTAAATCTTCCGTCTACCATAGAAAATAAATACACCCATTATAAAAGTGAAATTCCTACACCATGTCAGACGCTCACATTTTTATTTTATTTTATTTTGTTTTGTTTTCCAGACCAGTCAGCCTATAAGTCTGTCTTTTTGTTTGCTGTTGTAGTTATTGGTGGCTTCTTTTGACCCATTATGTCATTCTTGCCTCAATTTAATTTTCCTGGCACTCAACACCTGGGTGGGTTTAAATTCCAGCTCCATCATTTCCTAGCTGTGGGATCCTTCGGAAATTTATTTAAACTTCATCATTTCTGATTTCTTATGAAAACATATAACACATAGTGATTATGATTAATAATTAATAGTATGAATCTCAATGAATTGTTAGGGCTAAATGTAAAATATGTAACAAGGTGCCTTGTCAAAATAACTATTATTTTATTCTTTGTACAGTTGAAGACAATAGTAATAGTGAAGAACGCGACTCCAATTTGAGTTCTGAAATAGATCAAAACCTTCTTCTCCTTTCGAGGAGACAGAGGGATTCTAAGATTCCCAGCAGGCTGTTTCCCATCATGGCAAGAAGCGGGAAAAAGATTTAGTAATTGGATTTCAGCTGCAAATGCTAGGCTAAACTGAATGTTCACTGACTCTCCAGTTCTATGAGCACCTTTCTAGTGTCCCATCTATATATGTCCCTAGAGCAACAGAGGCTCTATGTAAAGAGGTCAAGAGGTATTGGCTTCTACAGTTCTCTATTGTTTTGGCACAGACCTATGTATGTCACCAGTCATCTTCAACTCTCTTGCTGAGGAACACTTGTGGATCTTTAAGTAGTATGTTCAGGACTTGTTCTCTCCTGTTCCTTAAAAAACAGGAACTTAATGAAGTCCAGTAAGTGTATGCAGAATCCTGTTGTGTCCCTAACAGTAAAGATAACATTAAGTTTCTAGGTTAGCTTTTTCTGGAAAAAAAAAAATCACACAGAAAACCAAGCTTTCTGTTTCATTTATATTTTCACTTAAAAGAGAATAGGGCACTTCTATGTATGTTTGTTTTTTAAGATTATATGATGTTTTATTAAAATTTTATATTAGAGTACTAGGACTTCAAGTAAAGAGAAAAAAGAAAATCACAGCTCCACTGTACTGTGTTTTTAAAAGCTAATTTGTGAAACTACGGCAAGCCTAACACTTTCTACCTCAGAAGATATTGACTTGACAGCACGATTTAAATTCAGGCAGAAATGAGTCTTACTTTGCTACAAGATTATTTAATGATCACAGAAACTTGTTGTCGATATTTTAAACTTCTTCATAAAAATAGAAGCTTCCAGTGAGAAACTGAAGAAATTGTAAGAATTCATAAGCCTACACATAAATTATTTGTGAAAAAAAATGATCTGAAGCCATAGTAAGTTTTAACCTAAAATAAGAATTTTAAAAAACATTGAGAGATAATGAGGAAAATCAAGCGAGCATGGGGTAGGACTTCATAGAGAAAGAAGTCATCCTCCTCCACAGATTATGAAGAAGGACTCGTAGCAGTTCAGAGAAAGAGTTAGAAACACCAGAAAAGGGGCAAAGGTCAGTGTTTGTATTTGATTCAATTTAGCCCAAGAATTGTAGAAAACTGTAGTCTCTCCTGATGGGCATTTCAACATTCTAAAGAAAATACATTTAATCTACAGACCCAAAACGTTCACCAGTGAGACGTAAAGGTGACAGTGTACCTTTTGCACACTGTTTTCCCAGGTGTGGGAACCTTCGGCTCCGGATCTGAAAGTTTTACCTTCTTGAATTTGTAGGTGATGAAAGCGGGAAAACATTCACTGTGATTGATCATTTTCCTGTCAGAGTTAGGCTAAAAAGTTATGAATGAAAAGAGCAGGTCAAAATAATACAAAATGTGCCTGTTTCTGTAAGTATTTCCCGGTTTCAGATATGTCTTCATTCTTGTACCTTTCCAGGGCAAATGTGATAGGGTTCAATTTTACAGAGAAAAAAAACTAAGCTTCAGAAGAAGAGTTGCCACAACTAAGAGTCATGATCCTAGCTTCACTTAGGTTTTCTTTTCTTTTTTCAGCTTCCTTTCTTAATTTTTAAACAGTGCACAAATTAGAATTAAAATAGAAAAAATTACAAGTGATACAGAATTCCATTTAACAAATAATATGAATTTCACAGTATTTGTTGTAATACACAGTGTTGTCTTCCAACCAGTTATTTATGTTACTAGATATATGCATGTAAAATTGGGAGAAGAAAGAAAAAAAAAGAAATGTATAAGAAATTAAGAAGGGGTTTTCTAGACTCCTAATACGGGTGGCAAGGTAAAGTGTGTAAATATTTAAAATGTACTATTTTAGGCATATTACATGGGATTCAGGTCAATTCTTGTAACATTGCAATGCTAACCAATAATAAAGTATTATCATTTATTGTGAGCCTTTTCTACACCATAGGCTGGGTGTATCTGTTACCTGTAAATGTTCAACAGCTCCAAAAGGTAGTATTGTTATTTCTCTTAAACATTTAAAGGGAAAATGATTCTCATAAAGATAATGTAACTAATCCTGGATCATAAACCCAGCAAGTATTTTTTTAAGTACATATTATGTCAACTAGCTCCTTCTGTTAAACTCTAGTGGATTCTCACCAGTCATAAGCTAAGGATATTCCACACAGTCTTCATTTTCTTCCATTTGCACTTTCATATGCCCTGTGGTCCTCCTTGCTCTCCTCCCACTGCTACCAGCTTTGCATAAATCTCCACTCTTGTTTATCCCAAGACTCCTGTATTTCCCCAGAGAAGCCTTCCTGACTAAACCTCTCCCTGCTGTCACCTGCATTGTTTGCTTTCTCTTACAGTGCTGATAAAAGCTATATTAATGAGCAGAGCATTGTTTCTTTCCTCCATGAACCAAGTATTACATGAGGGGGATGATCCTGATGTTTCTCTTTTCCTTATCATTTTCTAATGAGTTCTGGTATAGTGCTTGCCACAACTCCTTTATAATGAAAGATGATTTAACTCTTTTATTCAACATCTATTGATGAATACAAGGTACTATGCTAATATCCTAGGACATCCCAATAGAAAATGAATAGTTCTGTGGACTGATCAGCTCTTTCCTGGTGTAACTGTGTTATAGTTTAGAGCCAGATGTTCCCCCAACGCCCCATGAAATCAGAAGCAGGGCTTTGGGAAGGTGACTGGATCATGGGGCAACGTACCTGTTGGTGCATTAGTCACAGAGAAGTTTATAGCTAAATGTCATGTGGGGGTCCTACAAGGGCATCTTCTTCCCTGTTGTCCTTTTGCTGTCTGCTTCCTTACTTACGTAACTTGAACAACTTTTCTGTACCCAGGTCCTTCCACCAGGGCACTGACCACACAAGGATAGAAACTTCTGAAATGTGGATCAAAATAAACCCTTTTCCTTTAAGTTGCTTGTCTTCAATATTTTGTCCCAGCCATTAGGAATGACTAAAATGAATTGACAATCTTTGTTTATTTCTCCCTGACTGCACAACTTAGTGTTATGCAGGTGAGGAATTTATCAACCTATTGGCAGGACCAAGCTTTCTCCTGTGACCTTAACTGATTCTGTCTTCCAAAGACTAATCCAAGTAAACATCCAGAGAGATTTTTTGAAAAGTCTGTCATTGTTTTCACCTTTTTCTCCTGACCTAAAGTAATTGCTCATTTCTGCATATGCTTCAATATATGTCCATATGACGATCTTGTCAAACAACAACAATAATATTTTTACGCTATAATGTAGCTTTCAGTACAACTTTCTTTGGCTAGTAAATTCAGGTCCTCCACTGCAGAAGCTATGTCTAGTTCACTTGATTGGTCTGATGCCCTAGAATGTTGCTTTGCATGTAAGTAAGACATAGAAAATTAATGTTAACAGAGTTGATAAATGCAGAGATAACGTGGTAGGGTGAGGCAATGTCATAGTACAGTGTCAAAGACATACAGTCATGGCTACCTTTAGCTTATTTCTATTCCCAAATCACGTTTGTACCTTGTGGTGTGTGTGTGTCCTGACACCAACTGAATGCTCTCCAGGTCTCTTCTATCCTAACATCAGTGTCAGGTAGCATCAGTTTAAGAAAGCTCAGCAAGGCTCTCCTCACTTCATGTACTGACTGCAAACTCCTGAAGAGTCAGTCGGGGCTTGAAATGGGACGAAGACAAACGGGGTCTCCAACCCGCTACCATTAAGTGTGAAGACTTAGGAGGAAAAAATTGCAAATAAGCACTCTAGCTTCACTGATTCTTAATTAGAAACCCTTATTTTGGGGGATCATACAGATGGGCAATCCATTTTTAGATGCAAATTAGTTTTGGTGTATGTTAACATCTCTAGCAAGTGGAGTATGGTAATAGTTACCTAGGTTACTTTGTAGGAAAATTTGCTAAATGTCTTAGCTTATTCATATCTTTTTTTTTTTTAAAATTCAGTCATTTATTTATTTTTTTAATGAATTGAGGACAGGGTGTATGGGGTGTACAGGATATCACTACGTAGATCAGACTCATAGTGATTCTCCTGTTTTCAGCCACCCAAGTGCTGGGATTACAGGCGCGCGACACCAGGCCCAGTCTCAGTCACCATCTCAGCATGCCCTGGGGGCGGGGCCGGCATGGCAAGCCTGAGATCGAACACTGTGTCTGCCTAAGCAGGCGCTTTTATCCACTGAGCTATCTGGCTGGCCCTCAACTCACTTTTATTTTATTTTTTTTTTATTTTTTTTTCAAAGTTTTATTGATAAACAGATAGCAATGAGACAGTTTCAAATCCAATCAGAAGTACAGTTTCAACACATAATACACTGCATATATTCTTCTCAGTGGTTAATTGCTATACAAGAAGTGGACTTCTGATCCTATTTACAAACACCATTAGAACAAATCATT
>NW_004524585.1:27094850-27105237 GCF_000260255.1 Octodon degus | reverse complement strand
ATATATTATAACAACTGTAAAGAGGTGAGAGGCAATGGGTTCTTCAAAATGTGTATGCATGCTCGTGCTTGGGGAAATGGGTGGTGGAGGAGAAAATCATATGATTAGATTAAAAGCAGTAAGATCTTACTGCATCATGCAGTAGAGCAAATGCATCTTTAGAGTAACATTTATGAGAAGGAATTTACAAGCTCACTGCACAGAAATTCACATTTTTGCAAAGCACATACATCACAACCATTATGATATCATTAAAATATTTTATAACAGTAAAATTAGATTTTGATTGAGTGGAGTATTTTATTTCAGTAATAGGAAATAAATGTCACAGTATGAAAGCTGGAATGTTATCACCTGTTCCTTCTAGCTTAGCTTACGTCTCTTAAGATGAAGCTTTAATCCATATGCATCTTTGCCTCATCTCTGTGTGACAAAGGATAGCACCGGGTAATTACTGAGCTCAGTTACCATTCCCTTTTGTGGAGTAAGTCTTTACTGTTTACTTCTTAAGATTTGAATGAAAGCCTCTTGTATAGAAAACTGCAAGTGTCATGAATATAATTATCAATGGTTTGCAGACATTCTAAGGTTTGAATAAAAGTCCTCAGAAGGAGTAAAAAAACACCATTTTCCGGTCCACTCCTGTTTGGGCCAGAATCCCTTCAGCAAGTCTGATGGTGAACTCTTGTGGTCCCCCCTTCCTCACTGGAAACATTTGGACAAAATACAAAAGTTACCTTCCAGGTTACTCAGAAATGTGCAGTTTCTTAGTGGCTTAATTTGCCAACATTTTATATTATATTATCGGAGTTTGCTTCTAGTTCAAGACCTTCAAGCTATTTATCTACTTAGAACTCGGAGCCAAAGGAATATAAAGAAATATGTGTATTGAGTTGATACATTTGTTACTATACTTTCAACAGGATATTAATTTATATCTCAAGAGAAAAATGGAGGATTCTGTATTCATAAGGAATTTTCATGGTGTTCACTGAATTAATGAGAATTTTATTTTTTGATTTTAGGGAAGGGTCTACAGGGTGTTCAGGTCTCACTATTAGATTGAACTTGTAGTGATCTGCGTGTTTATAGCCTTCCAACAGCTGGGATTACAGGTGCACAACGCAACGTCAGGCCTCAATTGCTGTCTCATCATGCCCTGGGGTTGAAGCCAGCATGGCAGGCCTGGGGACTGAACCCCCAGCCCCTGTGTCTGCTTGCAGGTGCTTTAATCCACGGAGCTCTTTGGCCAGCCCAAGAAATAAAATATTGAGCCAAATAGCTCTGAGGATCCTTATATATTTGTGTGAAGCAAGTGGTACATATCCACCTTTAGAAAGATTCATGCACTTCTTAGGCAAGCGCAGGGATGGGGTTCCATCCCCAGTACCACCTGCCATACTGGCCCTGCCCCCGGCACACTGAGTCGGCCACCAAGTCTAGGCATGGTGGTGCACACCTGTAATCCCAGCACTGGGGAGGCTGAAAACAAGAGGATCACTACTAGTCAAGCCGCACAGAGAGACCCTAAATTTAAATACATAAATTAAAAAAGAAAGATTCATACAGACCCTAACTTTTTTTGTTTGTTGTTTATTAGTAGATATCGCAGTACGTAACCATTATATTCACCATGGGGAGGTGGTATATGTACAAAAGATATCTTAATTTTGGAGTTTATATAACTCACTAATATAATATTCATTTTAATAAATTTTCCCTTAGTTTAAATTGTGATGTTCAAAAATATAAATCTCTTACTTTATCAAAATTAAATTTATGGGCTGGCCAAATAGCTCAGTGGATTAAAGCACCTGCAAGCAGTTGCAGGGACCAGGGATTTGATCCCTGGGTCTGCTGTGCTGGCCCCACTCCTGGGGTGCACTGAGATGGCAATTGAGACTGGGCATAGTGGTATGCACCTGTAATCCCAGAACTTGGGAGGCTGTAAACAGGAGAATCACTATGAGTTGGATCTAGTAGGGAGACACTGAACACCCTATACACCCTTCCCTGAAATACAGGAAAAAAATAAATACATTTACCTCAAAGGCTTACTGGAAGGGGCCGGGGAGAGAGCTCAATAGAATAAGCATTTGCCCGGCAAGAACAAGGTCCTGAGGTCAACCCCCGATACCTCACAAAAAAAAAAAAAAAAAAAAAAAAAAAGGACATGAGGGTAGGGCTTCTGAAGGGCTGGTGCTGGCTCAACAAGGGCTTACTGAAGAAATGAAAATTATAATTTCACCTAACAGCACCTAAATTTGACTCTATAAGCTATAGAGCTTGGGAATGAACCTTTTGAGAGAGTTCCCAATGTTTTTCTAATTCACACCAAAGTTTAAAACCCTCTTTACTGGAGGTTCCTTCCAGTTCCATGATTTTATGATTTGGGTTTATGACTAATCAGCCTAAGTTTTAGCTGGTAGACCACACACTTCCCTGCCAAACTCCCTCCACTAAATATAGCAACAGTTGGCAGATGCCACAGCGGCAGTGGTCTCTGTCCGTGCCCATCCTAAGTGCAGCTGGGCCCACACAGCCTTATCCCCAGCTGTCTGGAGTGGGGCAGCAGGTGCTGGGGTGGCCAGCTGTCCTGGTGAGGCAAGTCTGGCAGCTCTGCTTGCCCATGGCTCGAATTTTCCCTTGGGTGGCCTCGCTTTTGTGGGTGGCCCAGCCCAACCTGAATTCTGGTAAGTGCACATTCCAAAGCTGAAATACCCGGCCCAGTGCCTACAGAGAGCACATATGTGTTTTATGTGTATAACATGTATTCCTACTTTGGATTGGGTGACCAATGAAAGTTCACTCCAGCATTGAATTCTGTGCTCACATTCTTATATAAATATTGTGCCAAACCTTCCAATATATGATTCATAGTCGCAGATGGCATGGATACAGCCCTGCTGTCTCTAATCTGTCTTGATCTTCTTCACCTTTTCAAAATCAACACTATCTATAAGAACAGCATTAAAAAAGTAAAGCAGAGCTCTATCGAAATTCTACCAGACTAAAATAACTGCACCTATTTAGTCCAGAGGGGGGTGGGAATTAACAAGGCACTGTCCATTTACAAAGGGCATGACAAAGCTTAAAAAAGAGGAAGAGGATGAATAGGCACAGCAGAGAGGTTTTTAGGGCAGTGCAGAGCACGCTGTATGATATTGGAGTGGTGAATACATAGAATTATTAATTTACCTAAATCCATAGAATGTGCAACAGTAAGAGTGAACTCTAGTGGGCTTTGAATAGCAGCAATGTTTCAGTGTAGGCCCCTCACTAGAAAAAAATTTATCACACTAATAGAGGATGTTAATAGTGAAGGAAGCGATGCATACGTAAGCCCTGGAACCACATGAGGTATCTTCACGCTTTCCTCTCAACTTTGCTATGAACTTAAAATGCCTCAAAGACTTTTCTTGAATTTTTTTAAAGTGTGGAGACACAATGGATACCCATTTATTTTTGTAATACTATAGAAAAATATCCCAGCTTAAAATTATACCATTCTTCCTTTCTTTTCTAAATCAATAAAGTGTACTGTAGCATTACACTGGTAATAAGGGAGTTGTAAAATTATTACAAAATTAGTTTCAAACTTAAATGTGACATATTTAGCACACTGCATTGAGAGAATCTTGGCATTTGTGTTATTTTCATGGTTCTTTTCTTCTAGTGGTAAAAAAGAAAAAGGAACCCCGTACTTTGATATGTTCATATCAATTTGCTAACTGGATGTCCCTCCACTTCAAAATAACTGAGACTGGCCTTGAGATTCGAGTGTGAAGGTTTCCAAGAAAAGCACCCAGTCCTTCACATCTCCGAGTCAATACCATTTTCTTCTACTTCACACACGCACCAAAAGCCTGACTGAATTGATTTTGAAGTACTTGTTTATTTTTTTCCTTTTAAATTCATTATGCGAGAAAACTTTGAAAACAATATCGCAAGTCTTTTAAGAAACAACAATTTTATGAAAAATCTCTAGGACTATATAAAATATGGCAAAAATAATTGTTTTGATGGAGAATACTGTTACGGCTTATGTTTAGATGTCCCCTCAAGTCCCTTCTACCCTTATAGGTATGGCTTTGGGGAGTCACTTGATCATGGGTTTGATATGAAATCCATGGATTGGTTTAGCATAATTCTGAGGGTAGCTTATAAACTTACTGAAGAAGGAATATCTGCACTGTGTGGGCTAGCACTATCCGACAGACTGGTAGCCTGGATGGAATACAAGGGGAAGCAGCAGGCAAGTTCTGCCTCCTGCCTGCCTGCCACGGAACTGTTTACCTTTGCAATGTCTTTCTGCCATGCTGCCCTGCATTGGAAGAAGCCAGCTATGGACTGAAACCTCAAAAATTGAGAGCTAAAATACACCTTTCTTCCTTTAACTTCTGGCTAACAAAGACAAATCTCAAATCTGAACACAGCCTGTGTCACCGGAATTATTTGGGACAGAAGACCAAAAGCTGTAAGTGAATAAAGCAATGCTTTCATCTGAAAGGAGAGACAAAATAGTACTCCGTAGATATACTGTCAATAGCAAAGGAGGTTTTATACACACACTTAGGCAGACAAATTGTACAGCGATTTAAGTTGCTAATATATGTCATTTTTACCAACTTAATAGCCTACTTCAAACGTCTAAAAGCCATTTGCATTGCTGAAATATATAAATGCCCTGTACGTGTGTTATAAAATAGAGTAAAAAACATGGTGGTTGATTAATCAATAGTACAAGAAAAGTGGTGAAAAAATTAATGTATAATTCTGAATTAATGAGTCATCCAGATTGCTTGAGTGGTAACCCATAAACTTCATTCCATTTTGTGGCAATTAGAAGAGAGCTCTGGGGGGCAAATGTGCTTCAGTGCTCTTCTCTCCAGAGTATCCTGGGACACATTCTCCTCACGGCTCGACAAGCTTCTCATTCTGTAAGGCCCTCAGTTTCCTCAGTAGAAGCGTTTATACCCAGTCATCTCCCCAAAGCCTCGTGTGCTCAGAGGCAGGGCTCAGGGGGTGGCTTTGGATAATGGAGTCCTGAAACTCATCAATTTTTAGCTAACTGTGGTGTTGGGAGGTGAAGCCTGGGGGAGCGGGGGATGGATCACCTTCTCTCCCTCTTCTGTCCCTTTCTCAGGGTTCCTCCTGAGCCGCGAGCGGCGCTCCTCCACCAGGGCCTTCTGCTGCGCTGCGCTGCCTCGCGGTCAGTGGACTATGGACTGAAACCGCTACAGACTAGGAGTCCAGATAAACCTTTCCTCCCTTCAGTCATCGGCATTGTGTCTCATGCCAATAAATAAAACACCATGGCATCTTCCGCTTCAAAGTGGCAACCTTGTTCTGGGGAATGCCTCTGAAATACAGTCACCAAAGCTGTAAACAAGAAAGAAAACAGAGGACATTGTGTCTATATGCTTTATGCAATGCTTTACATCTTATGAATCAAATTCTCCTGCTCAAGAGAAGAGTCAGTTCCATGGTGTCACAAATGGAGAAAAGGGAGCTTTGGGAACTTTCTGAAAAGAAAGGCCAGTGCGTCCCCTTCTGTGTGCAGTTAGTGGTCCAGGTGTGCCGGCAGGCAGCCTGGGGACCGTAGCTTCTGTGACGTGCTCTGTAAAACCCCATCAGCCAAAAGACTGCTGCACTCATAAATCTCTTTTGGGAGAGATGATACCACCAAGAAACTGAGGCTGCGGGCACTTAAATGAGGTCTGAGCTTCTCCCTTTTCTCATCATGTGGCATTAGGCTTTTAACAAGGCATCAGCTGCCTTGTGCCTCTTTCTCCTCATTTCCTATAATGGAAATGGTAAAGAGCAACTGGGGGCGCGCTGGGCTGTACTGAGTGCTACATGCGTCAATATTTGTAAAGCACTGAGCACGTTGCCTGATACACAGTAAGTGCTATGTAGATAAAAGCTGTTAGTGTTATTTATCCAAAAGATTGCTCAAGCAAACTGCTCTATAAAAATTAAAAGAAGATCTGCTGAAGATGCCATGAATGTACGATCTTGCCACCCAGAAATACCATGGGAGGAAACATTTGTAACATACATTGTAGGAAAAGAGGTTCTATGAATCAATGGGAGCCAGATAGGGATGGGAGGGATTGAACTACATAAGCCTCAAAAGAAAGGAAAAAACAAAACCCCAAAACACATGAAAGATGGCAAAATTCACTAATAAAACAAGTTTATATCCCTGAAAATTAAAACAAAAATAAAGCCTTTTCTATGATATTGGCAAAATGGAAAATATTAATGATATCTGAGATAGGAAATGACAAATGCTCCAAAATATGGTGTGTAAATGTAATTAACAGGAAAATTTAAGAGAAATTTTGAAAGTATCAATATATGCAATGTCTTTACCTGCCAAACAAGAAATCCAGGATGTAGAATTCCAAAATATAAAATATATTTTATGCTAATAAGCTATAAAGGCCAACCAGGTAGCTCAGGGGATTAAAGCATCTGCTTAGGCAGATGCAGGGACTGGGATTTGATTCCCAGCATGCTGTACTGGCCCCGCTCCCGGGGTGTGCTGAGACTATAATTGAGACTGGGCGTGGTGGCAAGCTACTGTAATGCAAGCACTTGGGAGGCTGAAAACAGGAGGATCACTATGAGTCAGATCTGTGTAGTGAGACCCTGTAGATCCTCTACTGATACATAAAACTTTTTTTTAAAAAATAAACTATTTGTGTACATTAATGTAACACAACTACTTTTAGTAGGGAATGTTTGGAAAGAATCTGGTTATTGATACAAAGTTAATAAACTATGTTCTAATTGTATTATAAGTTGCAAACATTTATATTTGTAACTTATAATAACAATAACTTTGTGTTTGTAACTTTTAATGACTTTAAATTCATTAAAAATATTGCCAGTAAATATCAAACTTCTAATTGTGGCTACCTCTAGTGATAAAAAAATGATAACAGTTTTGGCAATTTGTATTATATATTCTACTTTGAATTTTATACTCAACTCTTTTATTTTATAAAGGAGACGTATGTCAAAGTGAAAATAAATTATTTTGTATCACCAATGAAGAGCAAACTTTAGGAGAATGTGTAATATTATTCCAAATGGAAAAATATCAGTAAAATATATATCAAATATTGGTGAGTATCACACTTAGTAACATTGCAGATGATTTTTGGTTCCTTTTCATGTTTTTCTAAATTGTTCTAATTGCCTAAAATAAATTTCATTATGTTTTATAACTGGGAAAAAATAAAGCTAGTTGTCTGTAAAAATATTTTGATCTCTGCCAGTTCAAACTCCATGGTTGAAGACTGTGGGCAGTCACGCTAGAGAGTAGCACCTCCTCTCATGACTGTTTTCAGCATTTCTGTTACATACACCCTTGGGCTTCCTTAAAATCTCCAGAGGTTACAGGATTATAGGCAGCAGCACAGTGACACCTATGTGATTCACCAAACCTGAGTATTTCTGATAAAATATTGAAATAAATCTATCAATCATCAGATGGGAGTAAGGGATTAGAAAATGTGATAAAGCTTCCACAGACCTAATAAAAGAGATAGGTGAAAATCGATCCTTTACAATTGATGTGAAATATTTTGAACTCTAGTGTTTTAGACTATGTACATGTACCTCTAAAATGATTGTTAGGACTTGTGTTCAAGTCCTTAAATTCATTAGTTTCTAAAGTAAGGTAGCTTTTTTAACCTTTCAAATTTATTCATACATTTTCTTTTTATGTGATAATGGGCCAAAACCCTCTAAAATTATGTCAAAATTATAGCTTTTGGAGGTAAAGTCTCAAGTAACTAAATGGATCAAATCAAATTTAATTTAACGTGATTTTAAAGAGGTCAAGATACTAAATTTTGAAAATTGGTGTTTATTCTGGAAATACTAACCAAATATTTTGAAAGAATCACTAAGGAAGTAAAATTTTTTCCTTGTGTCATTCTGTTATGTTTGGAAGTAATTTGAAAAGTTATATCCTGTAACTATATTCAATTTTATGAATCCATATCCAAGAATTGTACCATAGTGGCATATGTGATTCGGTGGTCAAAATTAGTAGTTCACAAGTAGATTACTCTCAATTATTCATACACCATTTGAAATGTTTCATTTTAAACAATAGTGTGGACCATATAAAATTTATCCTAAGATCAAATCAACCAGTGCAAATTAACTGTTAAAATTTCAAACTATTTTTTGTGGCATCAACACAAAAGATTGTCCCTTTTATTTCTTACACTAACACACAGTTTCAACGTTTATGTAGAATAAAACAATAAAAACTAAAGTTCATTTTTTTGAGGAATCTCCATACTGATTTCCATGGTGTTTGTATAAATTTACATTATCAGCAATGACATAGAGTGTTTTTTCCCCCTGTGTCCTCTCCAGTATTTGTTATTTGACTTTTTGATACTGGTCATTGTTTCTAGAGTAAGATGGATTCTCAGTGCTGTTCTAATCTGCACAAGTAAAATAAATATTGCCTGATTTCTCTTATTCAAGAATCCCACAGCATAAAGGCCGAAACAAAAGATAGTTAATAGGAAGCAGTGGATGGTTCTTTCTCAAATGGAAGAACTGGAGGGAAGAGTTGAGAGGAAAGAGGATAAAAAAGGAAATGCTATGTGTTGTCTACAAATATCAACTCTCCACAAGGACTGTAATCATTGTATAATGCAAACACATACCAAGAACAAAGTTGAAAGTAACTAAAGGTAACCTTTTCTTTTAGAGACCAAAGAGCAGGTATATGTAAGAGAGAAAGTGTGACAGCACAAAATCTAAAATACAGATCATGTCTAAAGTTGTACTAATTTTAAAATAAAGTTATTTACACTATCTTACTCCACACTAGTTTTTTTCAAATATTAATATACATTAAGTGCTTCTGGTTGCCATATTAAAATTAAGATATTTTTCTGTTCTTAGATGATGCCAACTTTACTGGTTTGAAGACCACATCTTGAAAAACATTTTTCTAGGATCACTATTACCACTTATCACATTAGTAGTTAATCTAGGACTCAAGCAATGATGATTAAATTGCCTTATACTGTTTCACTATAGAAATAACCATTCAATGCTTTTGAAAAATGGCAAACATTTTTCAGGATCACCCATCATTGACCATTAATTACATAAAATAGTATTTCACTTAAGGTGCTTAGATGGCTTCATTTTAAGATCAGTATTCCAGAGCAGACTTAATAGAAGTAGGACCTTGTTTCTGACCTTTCTGAGATCCATAAGCTCACCTATAAACACATAAGATACCTGTTCATTTGCTGGATGGTGTATAGGTTTTGACAGGGCTTTGTCGTGCCGTTTCAAAACCAGCATCAACTAGAATTGTAGCCTTATTCAGCTAGCTTTTGGCCTTATGTGGATTACTTCATTTCTGAAGTGAAAATAATGAAATTCTCACTTCAAAATCTTTTAAAGAACTTTCTAGAATATATACTTAAAATTGAAAGATGGTGCCAAAGATCTGTTAAAAAACCATATATTACTCAATTTAAACATGAAAAATTAATTTACACTTTGACCAAAACATATTCTGTAGATAAAGTAACAAAGATTTACTAAACTATCTTTTAAATGCTTAAAAACATTTCCAGCTTACCCATTCACTAATCACAGAAAAAACAATTTCTACAATTCCAACAAATATTATAATTTCAAGAACTAATATTTATTATCAAATATTGCTTGATCAAATACTAAAGCATGACATTCTATATCATTTAAAATTATGTAGGTATTTAAAAATTATGTTTGACATCACCTGAAATTCCTGTCTTAATATTTATTTTAATTAAAATCCAGTTAGGTGATGAAGTTTAGTTTTGGAAAATATAAAACTATTATAATATTTTCTTTCTTTTAAAATTTATGCTATGTTTAATAAATTTTAGCTAGGTTACTGATTTGATTGTGATGGTGTTATTTTCTAAATCAAAAACCTATGTATTCTTGGATTTTGTCACAAATGGTAGAAACAGGGCTTTCTACTTAGAAGGATTTGAGCAATGAAAGAAATTCAAGCAATCAAAAGGTAATTCTAAGGCGGGCAAGATCGCTCAGTGGACTAAGCACCTGCTTTGGCAAGCGAAGGAACCAGTTTGATCCTGGGTCCTGCATGCTGTGCCAGCCTCACCCCCAGGGTTCCCTGAGCCACTGTCCAAGTGAAGGTGTGGTGGTGCACTCCTGTAATCCCAGCACTGGGTAGGCTAAAGACAGGAGGATCCTTATGAGCTCAAGCTGCATAGTGAGACCCTGTACCAAACATACAAATGAAAAAAAAAAAGAAGAAAGGAAGAAAAAAAGAAAGAAAGAAAGAAAGAAAGAAAGAAAGAAAGAAAGAAAGAAAGAA
>NW_004524585.1:27084391-27094750 GCF_000260255.1 Octodon degus | reverse complement strand
AAGGAAGGAAGGAAGGAAGGAAGGAAGGAAGGAAGGAAGGAAGGAAGAAACTGGTGAGCATCTGAGAAGCCAGCACTTTAGAAGGCTGAGGCAAGAGCATCACAAGTTCAGGCCCAGCCTGAGCAATTTAGCGACTTGGTGAGGCCTTGACTCAAAATAAAAAAGGCTGGGGAGGGAGCTCAGTGCCAAGGCCCTGGGCTTAATTTCCAATTACTTATGCACTTACATACACTTACTTATTTATGTTCAACTTTTATGTTTTATTAGCTCATACTTGCAGTACATAACAATTACATTCCTCATGGAAGGTACTACACACATGTCACTCAGCTTAACTTTTTAATCTTCTTCCTCACCTCTCCCTCCTCTCTGCTTCCTCCTCTTGTTCTGCTTTACATTTGGAAATGACCTATGTCCATATTTCCTATTACATTTTATTTTCCTCTTCATTTCTTATTGTATTTCTCCAATAAGGGAAACCATCCAATATTTAAACTTATGTGTCTGGTTTATGTCACTTAACATTACAGTTTCAGGGCACAACCAATTTCCTACAAAGGACACCAGTGCATCCTTCTTTCTGGCTGACTTTTACTCCATTGCATAAAAATGGCAGATTTTTATCTGCCCATCTGTTGATGAACACAGAGGCAGCTTCCAAGGATCAGCTGTTTTGAATTGGACTGCTGGACCTGCTTGGGTCACTGCAATAGTATCGTTTCTTCTCTCCCTCGTACCATACCAGCATTTCTCATTAATCCTCTTCTTTGTGATGGCCATTCTTTCTAGAGTGAAATGGAATCGAAGTGTTCTTTTAATTTGCATTTGCATAATGGTCAAGATGTTTAACTTTAAAAAAACATATTGACGATTTGTACTTCTTCTGAGAAGTGCCTATTCATTTCAGTGCCCATTTTTGATGGGGTCTTTTACTTTGAAGAGGGTGTAATGCTTTAAGTTATTTATATATCTTAGACAGCAGTCCTCTGTCCAAGGAACAGCTAACAGATTATTTTTCCATTCTGCAAGCTGTCTCTTCACTCTGTTGGTTGTTCTCTGCAGAGTACAGAAGTTTTTCTGGAAGAGAAAAAAAATCAATGAAATGTTACAGAATTTCAAAACAAGATAGTAAATTAACAATCATTATTATTTGATATATCTTAAATTTCTTCAAGAAGCGTCTTTGCATCTCAGGATATAAGCCAGTCCTCACTTGGAGAACTTCCCCCTCTCCCTTGTGTGCAACCAGCAGAGCCAGTGGTCCTTGCTAGATCCGTGGAACACATTGCTTTACCTTGGAAAACTTCAAGACTCCGTTGTTCTTACTGTCTTCCTTGATCATAAAGTTAATGCAAAGCAGCTAAGAACCTGCAATTTGATGTAGGTCTCTTTCCAACTGCAAAGGCTACTCAATAATTGAGAGGATTGGCTTTCCAAATTGGTTTATTTAATGTCATCCATTTTAATATTTGAGAACATCTGTCACAAGTTGGTGTTGATGTTAACATGATTAATATTAAACTGTTCCTTCTGGTGATATTTAAATAACAGTATCATTTGCTTTATGTAGCTATTTCTGTACGCCAATAGCAAAAATATATCATTAAACTGATACTTGTTTCCTATTGGCTCTGGCAGGCGGCATTATTTAAGTTCAGCAAAATGTGGCACCTAGTTATTTCCATATAATTTGAAAAGTTTAGCAAAAAGCAGGGAGCCCTAGACAAAGGTTTGTTTCACCTCCTTGAGTCATGCAATATGATCACAATGATGGCGGATTATTTCAGCAAAATCAGATTCTCATACAAATGTTTTAACCTAGAAGAATTGGCATCTTGGGTTAAAAAGAAAGGGAAGGCTAGGGAAGGGGAGGGGAGGGGAAGGGAAAGGAAAGGAAGAGGGGAGGGAAGAGCAGTTTTCATCTTTAAAAGGATATAAGAAATTCTGTACTCATTTACAAAGAAAGTTAAAAGCCCAGACAAAATTATTCATTTGCTAGGGAAATGTGGGCCACCAAAACTGAATACAGCTTCAAAAATAATTTCCATAACATAAATAGAAGGATATTGAAGAACTCCTTCCCAAACAAACCAAGCATAGATATTGTAAAAGGATAGTACTTCTGGACTTTGAAAGATGAGAACATTGAAAATAAAAGTACAAATGATAGGTATAGTAATTTCTAAAGAAATAAAACTATCTCTATTCACCAGTTATATGGAAGCATCTCTCAAAATTCAAAGAGAATCAATAAGAAAGTGTAAATAAAGAAAGAATTTAGCAAGGCAGATGAGTATAAATGAACGTAGAAAAACCCATAAGCACTCTGTGTATAATCAAGAAACAGCTATAGTACATATCATAGACACAATGCCTTCTTTAACATTAGCAAAAAACTTAACTTCTTGAAACATATTTTGAAAAGCAATGAGAAATCTATGTAGAGAACATGAATTACTTTATCTGTGCAGTGCAGAGGATAGAACTCAGGACCCCTTACACGCTAAGCAGATGTACTACCACTGAGATATACCCCAAGTTGAGAAATATTTTCCACTTTTTTATTAACACATTTGCAGTGCGTGATACATATGTGCCTTGTCGGAAATTGGTGCATATGCATAACACGTTTTGATATTATTTTTGCTTTCTCTTTCCTCCCCCTAAAAGTGGATTTAAACAAATAGAAATATCTCACCTTTCTACATAATAACAGTATTATAGAGAATTATTTCTTAACTTTTCTCCCTGATCTCTCTTAGTTGTTTAGTCCTCAGGTTCTTGCTTTCCATTTAATGGTGTTATATCTTTCAATTTTTATTTCTTCTTTTGAGTTCTTAAACTAGGGAGACTATATGATATTTACATATGAGGGTCTGGTTTATTTCACTTATGAGTATGTCTTCAAGTTGCATCCACTTATAAATGAAGTTTATTATTCTTTACAGCTGAGTAATACTCTGTTGGATAAAAACACCACATCTTTTTCATCCATTCCTCAGGAGACGGGACTTTGGGTTATTTCCAAGATTTGGCTATCACAAATTGTGCTACTATGATATGATGTTTTCTGTTCTTTTGGGAAAACTCCCACAAGGGGGACGGCTGGATTGAATGGGATTTGAGATTTCCTTTTTTTTTTTTTTTTTTTTTTTTTTTTCAGTACCAGGGATTGAAATCAGGACCCTGTGCTTGCCTGGCAAGAGTTTATTCTATTGAGCTATTGAGCTATCTCCCTAGCCCCTGAATGGGATTTCCCATCCTAGTTTTTTAAGGAGTCTCCACACTGATTACCATATTGGACTATATTGGTTTATTTTGCTGAATTCAGGCACATACAATATTTGAATAGCAATGGAATGCCCATCTCTGGAAAACAAAAGGAAAAAGGGGAAATGAAGGACCATTTTGTAGTGAAAAAAATATATATATACACACAGATATATATAGATATAGATATAGATATAGATATATATCTGTATATACAAAACAGGATAGACAGCTACTTTCTCTTAGTTCAATGGGAAGAAAGATTTGTACTAATAGTGTTTAGACAAGATATCATATCCACATCTTATACTCTGAATACCTACTAGGAAGACAACAATATTCAATGCATTAATTATTGTAACTGTCCTAGGAACCTGTCTTGAAATTGTCTCATTGTTATTTCCTTCTCATTAAAATTAATAATAAATAAATAAAATGTTCTTTTCCATTATAATTGATAAATTTAGGGCTATGCTGTATTAGTCACTTTCCTCTGTGGGGACGAAATGCCCGGCACTCACAACCTAAAGGAGGAGACATTTATTTGATCCACAGTTTCAGCGAGGTCAGTCCACGTCTTACAGGCTCCAAAACGAAGGACATTCGGAGGAAGCCCTTGTAGGAAAGCTGCCGACCCACCGCATCCGAGACCTCCACAGAAGGGAGCTGCGGACAGCACCGCCCAGGTCACAGCCCCAGGCAGCGCCTCTGTCCGCCGGGCTCTCCGGGGAGCGCCTCCGCTGCGGACTCAGGTCCCCGCAGCCCGCTGATGCCAATAGCACTGCTGCGATCCGCTGGCCTTTCCAAAGCCCCACTTCTGAACACATGGGCTTTGGGGAGACCTTTGGAATCTAGCCACAAGGAACTCAGTCCCAATTTTACAATGACAAGCTTTTGAGAGAGGTAGGAAAGTTGATACTTAAATTTATATAATTTAAATAAGAAAATCCAGCAAAGCACTGAGAAAAATAATCTATGAGGAAAGATGGATTTACTAAATATTAAAAAAAAATTACAAGTTTTCTAGGGCCGGCCAAATAACTCAGTGGATTAAAGCACCTCCAAGCAGGCACGGAGGGCCGGGGATTCGATCCCTAGGCCTGTAGTGTCGGCCCCACCGCCGGGATGCACTGAGACAGCAATTGAGCCCTAGCATAGTGGAGCATGCCTGTAATCTCAGCTCTCGGGAAGCTGTAAACAGGCGGATCGCTAGGAGTTCAACCTAGTAGTGAGACCTTGAATACCTTGTAGATCCTTCCTTAAAATACAGAAAATAAATAAATAAATAAATAAATAAATAAATAAAGGTTTCTAGTTAATTAATCATGTGGTTGTGAAATTCCCAATGAATAAGTTTGCGCAGCCTGCTTTGCTTTATTGCATGAACGAAACTGATGGTTCTACTTCAGGAGTAATGATTAACAAGTCTGTGGTTACGCGCTGTGCATAGAGATAGCTACAGAGTAATAATTCACAGTGTTGCACCAAAAAAATCTGGGAAACCTTAAAACAATGAATGAAGTTATTTTACCTGAACTAGATTTTGTCTCAAAGTAGATAGAATTTTTGCTATGCTGTAACTGTTGTATATTCTGGCAGGTGAGGTCAGATGGCTGCTCTTTTCTTAATGAGACTTGAAATGTGTCTCAACAGAAACTAAATGAACATCTCAGAATGGATTATTACTGCATGTAAAATTAAATAAATAAAATAAAAAGTTCTAATTGACCCAATAGGCTACTGACACGTGAAAGACATACAGACTAGATGAAGTCAAAAAATGCAGAAAGATTGCGCACGCAAATAGCTATAAAAATTTAGCTTATGAGTAGAGGGTCTCCAATTAGTGATGCGAAAGATAGAATTTAATAAATGATCACAGGATGGCATCATAAACCACTGAAAATAATACTTAGATCTCATAATATAAAAATTAGCTTTAAAATAAAAGTGAAAGGAAATCATAGGCATTGTAAGAGAAAATATGAATAAATGCCTCTCTAACTCACTGAAAGGATTAATGACAGCTTAAAATCTAGAAGCCATGAAATAAGACCGATAAATTTGATCACATAAAAATTATGAACAAAGCTCTATATTCAAAAAAGAAATAGCAAACTTTGAAGAGGAACATATTGTATATTGCTCACAAATCATCACTAATGTATAAACAGCTTCTAAACGTGAACCAAAAATGATCAAAACCTCAATAGAAAAGTGAAAAAGTACAGGAACAATGAAGTCACATGAAACCTAAAGATGATGCCTATAAAATTGGGTCAATCTCGCTCCTAATTAAAGAAACATTATGACAGCAGCACTGAAGTAACATTTCTCATGTACTAGACTGAAGAAATTTCACAATGTGATAAAACTCTCCTTATTACTGTTGGGGGCTTGTGTGTTAGCTCAGTTGTTTAAAGCGTCTGCCTGGCAAACTCAGGTGCAGGCGACTGCGGTTTGATCCCCACATTCACATGATGCACCAGACCCGCCCTTAAGTCAGCCTAAGCCAGCCCCCTTCCAAAAAAAAAAAAAAATGCTTATTACTGTTGGAGGACAAGGTGGCTCAGTCCTTCTGCATGGGATGTAAGCAGCATCAACAAGCCTGCATATATAACTAATCTCAGAACTAGAATTTTTTCTAAACATTTACTCTGAACGTATCTTCCAATAACATTAAAATATATAAACAATAGATCATTTGCTATGGCAATACTTGCAATGATGAAATATTAGAGCCAAAACAAGTGCTCAAATGTAGGACCGGTTGAATAGCAGGTGCCTCTGAAGGAGGCAAATAACCAAAAGATAGAAAAAAAGATGACTGTAAGGAGATATGGAGTAGTTTCTAATATTCATCAGTGCAAAGGAACTATTCATATGAGAACATAGTACACTACATATTTCTTGTAAATTAAAAGCAGAAATCTAAGAAGAATTACAAGTACAAAAAGAGATTGAAGAAGGATAACTAAAATTCTAGAAAGATTTGTTTTGTTCCTGAGGAAGGTCCAAAAGGGAGGAAGGGATAAGGGGCATGGCCTTTGATTAATTATGCTATAGTATAATTATTATTCTTAGGACCCACAGTACTATGTGTCACATTTCCAAAAATGAAATAGCAATGGTAGTGCATGTTTTATAAGGGCCTAAGATTGATTAGTTTTAAATAAAAGTATTGTTATTACATATATTGCCAGATAATTTAATTTTAATGACATTATATTTTACCTTTTACTCTTCATCATGGATCACACTCATTAATACATGTTCGTGGAAAATATTTAAATCACTTGTTCTGAAAATTAAGCTTCTTATGCTTCAAAATATGTGAGATGTTTTTCAATGCCATTAGTCATTTAAAATATATATTTCTTTTTTTAAAAATGGTTTGCTGTCCTTGAAGGAAATTGCATTTTTCTTTTGCACAAGCTCATTTATATTTAAATTGCACAATCTTGCAACAAAACCTGCAAGTATATTCTCAATTATTCTGAAGGCTTCTCTACATTTTAAGAACAATGACATTTTTTCTTCTCAAACCCATCAATAAAACAAACTGATCAGCATTCAGATCAGATGCCAACTATTCTAATATGTGCATCTAACAAGATTTTTCCTATATTTCATATATTTTATGATATTGAATATTTTATAAGCATCACAAGTAATTTTTGTTAGTTCGCAACTTAAATTCCTTCACATATATTGATAAGAAACACATTTAAAACATGAAGAAAATGAGTTTTATTATGACAGACACTACAATAAATAAAATATTTTTTATAAATCATATATTAAAATATTTTGTGGCTTTCACAGAGAAAAATATACCTTTTTTGATCTCAAAAACCATGAGATACATGGGAGTAAAATATTTTATATAAAACATTAACATTTGGATTTTTAAACTTCTGCGTAAAACTCACTGCCATCCCTCCATTTGGAATTTCCCTAAAGCAGAATTTAATCTCAAGCAGGTGTAGTTTGACAGCATGGAATAAATCACTAAGCAGGCGTGATCCTGCTTGACCAGCACTGGCAAAGGTAATTGTTATTAACCTTCTTAGAGTTCTATCATTGCTTGAAAATGGAATACAAAAGTTATGTTATTTTTCATCACTGAAAAGAAAATATAAAATGGGTAATGCAAGAGTATTTTATTTAATAGAATTTTGAGTAAGACAGAGGAATTATGTATCTTTACAGGATTGTTAGCATCTTGTTGTAGCTCAGAATACTGTGCTGCAGTAGCATTTTTTATTGAGAGGTTGTAAAATTTCAAATGCATGCTCCAGAATCCAATCATAGCTTATGACCTTAATTTAATTAACATCATTTGTCCTCCTGCTCTATTTATGGAGTATTTAGTTTTCTATTAAAATAAAAATTTCTTGATAGAACTGCATTTCAGCTACTTATGTGGCACAGCTCCATCAAGTCTAGAGGTAGCTATAAAAGTACTAAACAAGTCATTTCCTATGGGAAGTTACTTGATTAAAAATTTATGTTTTTGTGGGGTTGTCAGGAACTGAACTCAGGACCTCATGCTTGGCAGGCAGGTGCTGTGCTGCTGAGCTACATCCCCAGCAAAAATTAAAATACTTAAAACATCTCTTAGATGCCACCCTCGCTCCTCCCTTTTTGCTGTTGCTGTTTTGCTGTTTTTCACCACCATGGGCTGCTACCCTCTGCCATGTGCCACTCTGCCTTAGAACCAACCAAATATGGGCTGAAACCTCCACAAACTGTGAGCTAAATAAACATTTCCTTTCTTTAAAAAAATCTCTCAGAAATACCCTATGTATGTCATTCCCAAATCGATCCAAACTATAATCAAAGAATGTCTACTTTTCCATTTTATGAAGGTATAGAAGCATCTTTGTGGCATGGAAATTATTGTGGATGCCATCTAGAATTTTTATAAACCATATGAAAAGTGCATAATAGAAACGTTTCTTCAATGTCTTTCCCTGGAAGAAAAATTGTCATCTTTTTTTCATAGTGTCACAGCTAGAACTTATCAACAAACCATGCTCAACATGAGCTAAGCCAGAAAATTTCATTATGTGGAGCAAAGCCTTCTGGTTAAGTAGCTTCTCTGATCCTTGGTTCTCTAGCTGACAGCCACCCTCCCCAGAACATGAAGTCTGACTTAAGTGAGCATAGCATGAACCTTCACTTTACCCTCCCCCCACAGACCATCCACAGACACTGCAGTGCACTGAGTCCACAATCAAGCCGGTCTCAATCACATGGTGAGAGATGCATGCAAGAGTCCTTGGGCATTCCAGTAAATTACAGAACCTTGGGAGTGATTTAATAATGCTCACTATTAAGTGTTTGACCTCACAAGAAGCTAATCTGTTCATATTTCTCATATTTATGCGATAACTCGTTTGCGTTTAAGTCTTCTTGAATAAAGAAAAGGCCTTTCTAGAGTTATTTGTGTCTGCATAGTATCTCTCCTACACTCCCTTTGGCATTTCAACACTAGGATAGCAAGTAATTGGAAAAGTGCAAAAGTTGTGCCAATGTAGAAGATTTTCTTTTTTCTAAGGTTTTAGTTTTTCATAACATCCACATGAGTAATGATTTTTATACAGTATTTGTATGTCACAAGATCATTTCAACCACAGACAGATTTGAAGTTGGTAAACCCATCAAAATATCAGCTTCACAGAGTAAATAGCCTATTTGATTGCTGTTCAGGTGTGTGGGCTCGCACTGTGTGCAGCCACTTCACTGTGTGGGCTAGCACTGTGTGCAGCTGTGTGGACACCTCCGGTGTGAATGATGCTCCTTCTCCTCACATCAGTGTGTCTTCAGATCCTAGGACAATTACAGTACAAAAGATGCTCGCAGTCGGTCTATCAGCTCATCTCCTCTGGGACTCAGATTTCTTAAGTGACAATGCCTGTCTTACACTATCGTGAATTAAAAACTGCACCATTTAAATAAAAATGAGATGTCACCTCACTGAAACAAAAATAACGATAATCATATAATGCTGGTGTTCTCTTGAATTTTGTTTTGAGCTGGACTGTGAAATTTGATATGTGACATAACCATTCACTGTAACCATAATGAGTTCAAATACCACCAAAGTGATGTGTGTTTATTCGTGTGTTTCTCACTATGTTTCATTACTTTGGGCGACAATCACCTTTAGTCAATAGCACTTGCACTATTATTTGGGACTGTACGCAAGTAACATAAGTGGTGATTTAATCGCTCTTTATTGCCAGGCTCTCTGGGTGTGTCCCAGTAAACATGCATGCCCAAATGCCAGGTAAAGTGAAATTCATACGGATTTAGAGCAAGGCAGCTGGGTCTGTGGACTAAGCACGTCTCAGAATGTTCAGCAGCTCTTCAGTCTTAGCTTCCACATTCAGTTACCTGCCCTCCAGTGCGCATATGAAGATTAATAAGAGAGAGTGTGGCGTAAGACCTTGACATCTACTGAGATAAGTCTGATACAGAAGCTTAACTGTGCCATGGATTCTCTTAATTGAGAAACCCAAATTCCAATGAAAAGCAAAATAAGATAGCTAATAGGAAACAGGGAGAGCGATCTTTTGCAAATGAAAAGTTGACCAAGAGATGGAACAGATGTGGCAGGATAAGAGAAAGAAGTGGGGGCAGGATGAGAGAAAGAAGTGGGGGGAAAAAGGAATTACACACATGCAGCAATGCACTATGAGGAATGTGGTCATTATATATAGTAACCTGACTAATAGAAAAATAAAACTAAAAAATACAAAAACATTATTTCAAACTCACATAGTTTTTCATAAGCAATTGTAACATTATTTTTTTAGTTTGATTAATGTCATAGGTAGTAGTTTTTCTAAAAGAGAAGTTGGAAATTCACTTTTTATTGAAAATATCTGGGAGGAAGCAATGTAGGGTATGGAGGTGGGGAGGTGTGATGAAACTCATTTATAGGGCTGGAGAGATGGCTCAGTGGTCTGGAGCACCTACTTAGAACAAGCTTAGCGAAGGCATCAGGGACCGCGGTTCAATCCCCCAGCACCACATGCCAGCCAGCCCTGCCCCCTGGTGGGCTGAGCTGGCCTCTCTCTC
>NW_004524585.1:27078878-27084291 GCF_000260255.1 Octodon degus | reverse complement strand
CCCCCTTCCCCCCCACCGTTACATCCCTTTCCCCAAATCTCTATCTCCCTATTTTGTTTTTGTGTTCAGTACAGGATCTACAAGGTCTCACTGCACAGGTCTGATTCATAGGGATCTTCCTGCTTTTAGCCTCCCAAGAGCTGGGATTAGAGGCGCGCCCCACCCCAGGCCAGGCCTCTACCCCATCCCTGTGTCTGCCTAAGCAGGCGCTTTAGTCCGCCGAGCTACCTGACTGGCCCTTTATTTCCCTGTTTCCTAGCTTCCATTTTGCTGTTTGAATTATTTACACAGTACTTTGGGTTTCTTATATGAAAGGTCATGTGATATCCGAGCTTGTGCGTCTAACTTATCTCATTTAACATTATGGTCTCAAGGTGAAGCCCATTTTTTATAGCTCTATCTCCAATTTTTATCATAGAAGCTTTCAAATACATACACAGTAGAGAGGTGAGCCGCTCAATACCTCTGTATGTGTAACCCAGCTTTAGCAATGAGCAACAACACATGGCTAATCTTTTCTCATTAGTCTCAGTCTCTCTCAGTTGAACTATTTTTTTTTTAAATTCTAGATATCATTTTACTTGTAGATGCACTTCCCTAGGTAAAGGCTCTTTAAAAACACATGACCAGGGCCTGCCCATTAGCTCAGGTGTTTAAGTGCCTGCTTTTGCAGTCAGCCTCAGGATGCTGTGGTTGAATCCCCTCATCCTCAAGCCAAACCAGACCTGCCCTGGAGGCATGGGGGGATAAATAAATAAAAATAAAAACACATGACCACCATGCCTGCCCCACCACCTCGGGGCGCTTTTCTGATGGCAATTGACACTGGGCGTGGTGGCGTGCACCTGGGATCCCGGCACTTGGGAGGCTGTAAACAGGAGAGTCGCTGCAAGTCCCATCTAGTAGTGAGACACTGAATACCCTGTAGACCCTGTCCTAAAATACAAAAAAAGAAAAAAACTACTGAGCTATCTCCCCAGCCCGTTAAAAAAAAAAAAAAAAAAAAAAAAAAAGAAACTCATTTATACACAGTGAAACCCTCCACCAAATGCAAAGCTAGATAAGGATAGTAGTGAGAGATGAATCACAAAAAGGTGCTATGCTTGTGTACAGTTGGCCAAAACTAAGCCAATTAAATCTGCTAATATGGACTAATAAAATTATGTGAAAACAAATCTGACCAACTTTATGCCTACTATTATGTAATCTAGTGCGCCTTCACTTACTTGAGTTATTTGAGTTCCTTCTATATTTTTATCATTATATGGATGTTTCTGTTTTCAGTGCTTACTTTGAGCTACTTGTTTGATGGTAATTTTTGCTTAAGTAATGAAGTATTTGAACTTTTCTTATTGAAGATTTTATGTTCATAACTTCCATTTTAAACTCATTTTAAATTCATTAGAATTTTTTTTTGAAAGGGTCTACAGGGTGTTCAGGGCCTCACTAGTAGATTGGACTCATAATGATCCACCTGTTTACAGCCTCCCAAGAGCTGGGATTACAGACCCGCACAACCACACCTAGTCTCAATTGCCCTCTCAGCGCACCCCAGGGGCAGGGCCAGCATAGCAGGCCTGGGAATCGAACCCATGGCCCATGCTCCTGCTTGCAGGTGCTTTAATCCACTCAGCTATTTGGCTGTCCTTTAGAATTCTTTTAAAATACTTTTCTGGCTATCATCTCTTGGCTGTAATTCCAAATGTTGCTTAAAAGCATTGGTCCACTTCCTCTGTCACTTACCCCAGGTTCTTCACACATCTGTATTCCTAGAGGACTCAAGGTTTGAATTGAATTCACACAGAGACACTTTTCTCATGAGGCTAACAAAGATTGCTCTATTTATCTATATTCCTTTATGTTTTTCAACTGATTTAGTTTTTCTAACATATATACTAAATAATTTATTATGTATATTTTAAGTGCTATATTTGCTGTGTTTATGTTGAATTTTGCAACTTTGCTAGTAGCACTACACTTTGATACACTGCTTATTAGGCTGGCATCAGGGTACGGGGTCAGGACTCAGATATTACCAGCTGACCTCCTGAATTCAAATTCTGGCTCCTCTGTAACTAGCTGTGAAAATTCACATTATTTTCTTTTTTTCCTCTGTGAATGAAGGACAAGCACAACACTGCTTACGATTTGCAAAGATTCAATGAATTAATATACACAGAACTCTAAACTGGTTCTAGAAGAGGCATGTGTTGGAGAAGTATAAATAATTCTTACTGGAATTGATTTTAGAGGCTCATCAGGTTTACAGTGTATTGCCATGATGCTTATGTTGAAGATTTTCTGCTTTGGATTATTTTTTCATAATATTATTTTCCCTCTCTCTTGGTTAATTCTGTGAGTTTATGAGTCTTTCATCATTAGGTCAAGTTGATGATTCGTAAATTTGACTTTTTTTCCCCCTCAAAGTAGCACCACTGAGACCTGGGCCTGGTGGCACAGGCCTGGGATCCCAGCGCTCCTGGAGGTGGCGGGAGGAATGCACCACCCCAGCCTGGGCAGTAGAGCGGCTTACGAGACTCTGTCTTGAAATGAAAGAAAAGTGGGATGGACGTGTAGCTGCCTGCAACGGCCCTGGGCTTAAATCCCAGTATCAGGGAAAACATACAACGAAAAAGCTGCACCTGGGATCAATTCAGTTGGAGTTTCTGTTTGCCGCTATGTTGTATGACTCATTGATTGCTCCTTCGTATGTGTTCCTTTTCTTCCATCTTTTACTGCATTCATTTATTTTGGTACCTTATTGCCCTTGGTTTAACAACTTGAAGTAGTAAACCAGGTCATCTTCCCTTTAAGATTCAAATTAAATTTCACAAAGTCCTCATTCTGCGCCACCTCAAGAGGTGCATTGTAATTACTCCTGAAGTTTCTCAGTCTGTGACAGTGTTCTCTACCTAAACATTCAGTCTCGTTTGTTCTAACTTTCAGGAAAATATCTGCAAGTGAGGCTCTGGCCCACAGAAGCCTTATGTAATTAATCACTCTTCTGTTGCTCTGTTGCCCAGTTGGGACCTGCAGATTCTGTCGCGTTCAGTGACTAAGCCAGGCAGCACCACTCCTGGCCTGTAATACTTTATAGAGCAGGTGGTGGGCAGGTGAGGGAAGAAAGAAATGTCTGTCTTCTCCGGGATTTTATTCACTCGTGGCTGATCACTGCCATACCTTTATAGCAACTTGTTTCTGTCTGCTAATACATACATATCCACATGTATCTGTACAATTATTTATGGCCACTAGCTTATCAGTGACTTTGTGAAAATTAAGAAACCTGTCCCTTCCAGGGCACAAAAAAGAGAACATAAGCTGTGTTTCAGCCTCCACTTGCCAGGTCCCCTAATCCAGTGAGCAACCTGCAAAGCCACGTGCAGTGTTCCCTCCTATAAACATGGGATGACATAAGAAGCTACTTTAAAAATCCACACATGGTATGGAGGCTGTTTGATCAAAAGGAGCTGCGGCACCGTTCTCCTGGCAAACAGCACCCATCTCTGGGATCTAAGGGAATCCCATATCATGACATGCTTTCCCACATCATGAGGATCGCCTTTCTCTGTAACTAAGAGATGGGATGACATCTCAGAGGTGTTCAGAGGAAGCAGGTTCCCAGTATCCCCACCGCCACTGCTGTCACTCACCTCAGCATCTCAGAGTTGCACAAGACACTCCACAAGCAAGCTGCGTCTGCCCGCAGCAGGTCACATACACGTTCCCCCTCCCAAATTCCAGCAAAGCCAAAACCCCAGCATCCTGTCCTTCCTTAGTCTCAAGGGACCCTCTCTCTCCCTGCCTCAGGCTGACACACAGATCATCCACACACTTGACCTTGTAGTCATTGCAAAACAAATAACCAAACTCAGATTATTTTCCTTAATCTACTTGCTCAATCCTATCCAGAATTACTTTAAGTATAGAAGGTGCTGTAGATATAAAGCATTTGCCCTCAAGTTATTTTTACTTCTAAATTGTCTTATAATTTTTGAACAATTGATCCTTATTATTAGAGCAAATATTTATTGAGCATATTATCCATCGCGCACTATCTTCAGCCCACATAAAATATTAAAAAGTTTTTCCCACTGTATATTCTAGTAGGTATATAAACAATAGGCCAGAATGTGATTTCATTTATAAAATGATAATTTAATGTTTTATTAATAATAATTTGTTATTATATGTAAAATAATATTGATCCATATGTACATATAGATGAGATAGATGTAGACATGATATAAATATGCATAAAGTCAATGATGAAAAAAGAAAGGAAATGTGACATCTCGCCAAGACAGGAAAGGGGCAGGAGAGACCACATCATGGAAAGCATAGGGGCAGGAGAGACCACATATGGGGAAACAGAAGTGATGGGGGGAAGGCTGGGAAGCGGTGGAAGGAACTGGAAAGTTATTGCTTCAACCAGTTAAGAAATGATAGGAACTAAGTGGTTGAAGGACTGTGAAATGGTTGGATTCTGGATAGATTTTTAAAATAGACCCAACAGGATTTGCTACCAGATCAAGTGTGAGCCCTGCTTTCTGAACTGTACAACTATACATGAAGCTAACTAATACATTTTCTTCTATTTCATTGTTCATTTATCATTCAACATTTTAGTCCTTATTATGTATCAAACATTGTAGTCACAGTCAGGTGAAAATGAATGCTGCATTTTGTTTTGTCTTTTTCCAGAGAAGGGCTCTGACTAACAGAGTAGATAGAGATAAACAAAAGTCATGGTGAGAAGTAGGAGAAGGAGTTCCAGAGGTGCAGGCTGGCATGGGAGAGCTAAGAAAAAGGAGTTGAGAAATGTACAAGCACTACCCACTGCCTCCTCCAACTCCCCACGAGGAATGCAATCATAACATACTACAGACTCATGCCAATAAAATATTTAGATGTGAATTATAACAGCAGATGGAATGAAAAACCAGTGAAATTGTTGCAAGTCTTAAAAATTATGTATGAACAGATATTTAGAATGAGGGACACCTGGAGAAAAGGAGGAAGTGTGCTCCCTTGTCCAAGCAGGAGAAAAGAAAGTGTAAGCTTCTTGTGTTAACATGAGTGATTTCACCTTGAAAGAGAAGTAAAGGGAGGCAGAGGCCCAGGACAAGAAGTGGGGATCTACAGAAGAATGTACACTGTGGAGAAGAAGGTGTTACATACGCTATGCGGGAGCATGCTTCTGGAATAGGTGAATTCATCACAGTCATCTTTCTCCTCCTATAGCCAATCTCCAAACTGCACAATGGCCTTGGGATGTCACAAAGCTTCTTCATATATTCTACTCCACTGGGCTCTGTTGTTTAGTTGTAGTTTCTTCTTCTTCTTCTTCTTCTTCTTCTTCTTCTTCTTCTTCTTCTTCTTCTTCTTCTTCTTCTTCTTCTTCTTTAATCTT